>NW_013665887.1:241115-247651 GCF_000517525.1 Limulus polyphemus
ATCGATAAGAATGGAGACTATTTCATTTAATAAATGTTTTATTTTGATATATAAGTTGTTCGGGTTTTTTCATCTAAAAAAAAAAAGCGACATCAATTTCTTGACGACCTAATACAACTATACACGTAAACACGAAATGTCCTAATGGTGGTTAAATGTGTCATTTTTAATTAACTTTTATCGTCAAAAAATGTATAAATTTTTGCATATTTTCCAAGTGCACAGCATTAATAGTAGATAATTCTTGGTTATCTTTGCAGGAACAGCAGCTTTACGATCTAAAACATGTTTCGAGTTTTTCAAACAACATATAGGCAGGTTTCATTCTTGTTACTATGAGTTTTTACTGTTTAAATTACAAAAGTTTCATTGCTGTATACCAAACAAACGATGTGGATATAAATACAAGACAGAATGTTAAAAAAAAGAGCTCAACTTGACAAATACTCGAACATCATCAACATAATCTCTCTTTTTCTGTGCTTAAGTTTTACTAAAGTAATGCACTCTCAGCTGGCAGTGCTCCAGAGAGAAACTTAACAGCCAGAAGTTGTGAAGGAAAGTATATAAATCATTCAAATTGAACAAGAGTCACAGCAAATCAGGTAAAATGTGCTTACGTTACTTAAAGTTTATCGTGCATGCTAGAAAACTGGGATGTTTGTGTCGTTTTCTCAAGGATCAATTATTTTAGATTCACGACACTTAATGGTCTTTCCAGTTTCTAGTTGAAACAATCTGAATTATTTATTTTATTCGACTTCCTTTGATATCTTATTTTTATCCAGTCTTTAACGAGGTTTTTCCTTATAACTTTCAATTGGTCTGTTCTCGTACATGCTCTCAGAATGGTGTACAATTGTTGTCGACATTCATTGTTCAACGATCTTGTGTATCTGTCCTAATACGATTTTAAGGAATATTTTGTTGTTGAAAAACAACATCACAACGGAATCCGTCTTCTCGGTGATACGTAATCTTCAATCACATTTGGAAATTGTGTTAGCATGTCGAATTTCACGTAAAGCTATTCCAGAGTTACTGCGCCACCGTCCCTAATTTTGAAGTGCTAAACTAGAATAGCGTTTCTCAACCTTTCCAAACGGCTTGCTGACTCCCTAGACTGTTGCGAAAAACCATTACGATTTACATATGAATATTATTTCAGTTTGTTTGTTTTTTCATGAAATTCTACGGATAGGCAACGTGGTTGAGAAGGACCGGTGCCGATCTGCGGACAGATTGTTGAGAAACACTGGACTAAAGGGAGGTCAGCTAATCAATACCATACACCGCCAATCCTTGAGCTACTATTGTCAGACTGTATAGTTGGATTTCACCGTCACTGTTATAATGCATCCACTCCCCCAAGTATGAAGCACGCTTTTTGTTTCTTTTTCGCGATAATAGGATTCGAACTACGAACTACAGATCCACAGCTAACCACTGAGCTACGCTCGGGAAAAATACTCTTACTAACACCCGAAATATGAACGTCTTATAAGTGGTTATGTATTCCTAATAATGCCCTCCCACGGTGGCTCAGCAGTAAGTTTGAGAGCTTTATATATTAAAAAATCAGATTTGGATAATTGCGGAGGGCAGAGCACAGATAGCCCATTCTGTAGCTTTGCGCTTAACAACAAACAAACAAACAAGTCCACATAACAAACTAGTGGATTTTACAAAGTTGACTTGAATAAAATTTACCAAACAAACGCGTATTGACCAGAGAATGTCGACTAGGCTAATATAATTTTAGTATACTTCAAATGTGTGCAGCTAATAAAACTTTTATTAATCCTGCACGTTTCGGTATATTTGGGGATAGGCGTGTGTGTGTGTGCGCGTGCAACACTAGATGTTCATAAACTAGTGAATAAGTCTTTAAAAAAACCTGATTGAATGTAAAACTATTTCTAAACGTGAGGTGATACGTATAGTTTAGTCCTTTTTGCTTCATATTATTTTCATAAAATCTTGTTGCTCATGATGCTTAATATATTTTAATTAATATTACATTAATGAAATTATTTTGCACTTTATTGACTTGGGAGGTGGACTTAAGACAATCCTAAGGCGACCAAACCTCCTGAGTTTTTACTGGAATTATGGCCGAAATCATCGTTGACAACGTGAGCATATATTAAACTGTTCATTCACGACGTTCTAATAACAAAAGGTTTTAATTTTGTGGTATATTTATATGCAATAGTACGTGTTTCTAGTCAATTTGATATACAAGATTGTCATCATTATTTTATAAGCTTCTAGTTAATTAGTTCTAATGTATATGCTTCGCTTGCTTTTGATCAGAAGTCCTTCATAATTCCAGTATCACCCACAGACAGCGATATAAGATCCATAAAGCATAAGTTATGCGACTTACATACCGGTAACTTGCAAGGTATAGAAATGGTCTTTGAATCATGTTTTATCAAAGAAATATCTGCTTACCTCTAGTTTCAGTTTTTTTTCATGCCAAACTAAAACAAATTGTGATTTTATCGTGATGCCTTATTTCTAGATACCTATAACTAAACTACAACGAATTGTGATTTTATCGTAATGCTTTTTTTCTTGATACCTATAACTAAACTACAACAAATTGTGATTTTATCGTAATGCTTTACTTCTAGATACCTATAACTGAACTACAACAAATTGTGATTTTATCGTAATGCCTTATTTCTGGATACCTATAACTAAACTACAACGAATTGTGATTTTATCGTAATCCTTTATTTCTAGACACCTATAAGTAAACTACAACAAATTGTGATTTTATCGTAATGCCTTATTTCTGGATACCTATACCTAAACTACAACGAATTGTGATTTTATCGTAATGCCTCACTTCTAGATACCAATACTAAACTACAACGAATTGTGATTTTATCGTAATGCCTTATCTCTAGATACCTATACCTAAACTACAACGAATGGTGTATTTATCGTAATGCCTCACTTCTAGATACCAATACTAAACTACAACGAATGGTGTATTTAGTATATATAATATGCACAATTAATGATATTTGAAGCAAAATGTTTTACTTCTAGATACCTACTTATAAGGAATTGCAGTAGTCTACAGTACAAATAGCATTTTACTAATTTATTTTTCATTCCTCAAAAAGTACATCAACCACTGTCAGTAAAAACAGTTGTCCAGAAGACGTTCAACAAAATGGACAATCTTGCAGCCATTATTGTCCTTTGATCCACAAATTCCGGCTTTTTCGTGAAAAATATTTGTTAAGAGGATTGTACAACGTTTTAGCTACAGAATCGATTTTTATTCATTATTGCATAAACATTTTCTTCAACAAAATACCTATTTCATAAAAATCGAAACGACTGTAAAATTCATAAACCTAAATTTAAATCTCAAACATTGTAAAAGTGTCTAATAAACAAATCACACAGATAATCTGGTATGTTCATATGTTATTCATATCCTGTGTCCTAACTCCTCTATTGTTATATGCATATTAATCAATCAACAATTATTATAATATTGTTATATGCATATTAATTAATCAACAATTATTATAATATTGTTATATCCATATTAATTAATCAACAATTATTATAATATTGTTATATGCATATTAATTAATCAACAATTATTATAATATTGTTATATGCATATTAATTAATCAACAATTATTATTATATTTTTATATGCATATTAATTAATCAACAATTATTATAATATTGTTATATGCATATTAATTAATCAACAATTATTATAATATTGTTGTTTCTGAGTGGAGCTTGTTAAGCTATTCTTTTTGTTTTGTTTTTAAGTGCACAGATATATAACTGTGCCTTACGTGGGTAACAAACTCCGAATTTTTGCGTTATAAACCCTCAAGTTTACCTCTGAACATTAATAACAAAAATTCTTTATGCTTAATTCCAACACAATATCATTTTTTTTCTGTCTGAGCAAATGAGAAGCAAATATAAGAATTTGAAAAGGCTAAAATGGAGGACGTAGTAAGTATAACAGTTTAACTTTTAAACTGCCCTATACAGTTTCATAGTCACGTTAATATGACTTATACTGCATTAAAGGATCGTTTATTGTAGCTTCACATCAACGTATACAAGCTTATAAGTCATACCTTTTCACTACGCTTCACAAAGATATTATATTAAGAAATTAAGCAGGATCAAAAATTGATGAATCACAAAGCAAAAGAAAAAAAAAACGAACGATAACCCGAGTGTTTCCAAAAGGTGCGCCTTCCTCCCTTTTGAAAGATGAATTTAAAAGAAGTGGGAGGAGTAAAGTGTGAAAATTATTGTAGTGAACTTCAGTGACGTCATACACATCTATAGCAGATCACCATGACAACACTATATACATATTATTAACCATAGCTTCGTAGTTTATTAATCATTATTTCATAGTACGCCAAGCATGTAATAAAACGTATAATTTTATTACGTAGATGTTTATTAATCGTAGCTTATACGAACTCTGTCTATACTCACATAACTTCATATTTTATGAAGCAATGTTTTATACAGTATGCATCTAACAAACCATGACTACAGACAGTTTATTCAACAAAATATTTTATTCGTGAAACGAGAACGATTATGAAGGAGGATAACACCTTCTGAACAACGTATTGTAGGGAAAAAAAGTCCAATGTTTACCTAGCAATTGTTTAATGTTTTTTTTCTTCATAATTATAAGTATATGTATGTGTGTGTGTCTATATATATTATATATCTATATATTACGGTAAATGTGCATATTTAACGGCTATTATACATACTAACCGGTCAATGTGCACATTATCACCAGCGGTAATTATGCATGTTAACTACACACTCTGCACATTATCCAGCGGTAATTGTGGAAGTTAAAAGGAAAAGAATATGCAAAATTCATTATCCAGCTATAATTATGGAAGTAAACCGGGCAACAGTATGCAAAAATGTTTCATAGACTCTTAAATTGTGTATATTTTTCAATGATATTGGTTATTGTGCATAGTAACCAAATAATATGCATATTCATCGCTTATATGCAGGCACAATATATATATATATACATATATACATACACACACATATGTTACGGTGACTGATACATTAACTCTAAGTTAAAAAATATCTGGAAATTCAACAATTTAGAAGTAAAAGTCATGCTCTGATGACTACAGAACGATTACTTTTGCAAGTATCTCGTAGAATGTGAACAAGGTACTAAAGTAATATGTATCACCAAACTTTCGATAAACTCGAAAACCCACTGTTACTTATAAAAAAATCTTAGTCATGATTACAAACACAACAGCGGAATAGTAGTAACTATTGTCATGGCAGATTCGTCAACGCTATTTTCCGTTTCTAAAGCTGCTAATCGATTTAGCAATATTCAGAGAAGGCTGCGAGAGTGTAAACATCCAAACATGATGAAACCGGAAACTTTTTTTTTTTTTAGTTTTCTATTTTAATGATCTCCATTATTTACAATGACAGTTTCAAAATACGAAACTAAAGACAGAGAATAAACCTTTAAGGTTGTATTTTCCGATTTTAAACACGCTTAAAAGTCTAATAGAATTTCGGTGCATTTTGTTTGTTTGTTAAATTTCGCGCAAAGATACTATAGAGCTATCTGCGCTAGCCGACCCCAATTTTAACGTGATAGACTAAAAACATGGCATCACCCAACGCCAACTAGTGGGCCACTCTAATTGAATAGCGAGGTTTAACCGTCACTCATGGCTCCAAAGATTCGGGCGCGAGTTTTTGCTATTTTTTCGCGGTAACGGGGCGCGAACCACGGAACCACAGTCCGGCCCTTACGACACATTATTTCAAAGGAGAAACACAAGATTAGGTCTAAAGGGATCGTCTCCCCCTTTCAGTTTGCTATATTTCAACAAATTATGAAAAAAAAAAGATTCAGATAAAATATATTTAGCAAAGTTTATAAGATACAGTAATGCTGCTTACGAAACTATCAAACAAAAAGGGTGAAAAATCCTAAAAAACTGATCCATTCGTAATTTTAGACACTACTTATTGTGTTTTAAGTAATACGATTTCATATCAATAGGTACACATACAGCCGTATACGCATCTAGCCTGAGAATCACGAGACAATGTATCTGACGCCGTGGAAGAACGTAAAACTCGGTCTGTAGTTATTTTACCTTCTTGCCGTATTGTAGTGTATATATAAACAGAAAGAAAACGTACATAATAGTATAGGTATAGCTCTAAAATAACAAACTTTACTTGTAGGATTTTAAGCTCATATATAAATGTATTGTAAGTGTATTTACCAAAACATTCGCTTCTTTTTAACATAAAAAGATAATGGGGAGAAATATCATTGGTTGTTTTCTATTCTTTTTTTTTTCTGAGATTGCTCACCAGTTCCAGTTATAGTAACTGAACTTACAAATGATTATCAGTCCCGCATGGCCAGGTGGTTAAGACACTCGACTCGCAATCTGAGGGTCGCGGGTTCGAACATGCTCGCCCTTTCAGCCGTGGGGACG
>NW_013665887.1:248651-271441 GCF_000517525.1 Limulus polyphemus
TAGATTAGGGACGGCTAGCGCAGATAGCCCTCATGTAGCTTTGCGCGAAATTGAAAACAAACAAACAAATGATTATCATCATTATGCTCAGCAGTATCAAATCTAGGTTGGTAGACAGATAGATACTTTTTTATTGAAATCTTAATGAATTTTACATGTTTGACCCAGGTAAAAATTTATTATATTAACAAAAACATCTTGTCCATAATTACGTTAAAGATTATCATTAAACACGCATTATGAATATATATATATATATATATATATATGTATATATAAGTACACATTACATATACAGGTTTTTTTTGTTTTAGATTAGCAATTAATTATAATATTTACACTATCCCTTAGATAGGTAGATAGAGGGGGGTGAGTGTGTGTGTGTGTGAGAGAGAGATAGAAATATGTAAGAAGCGCCCTAAATGTGTTTTTGTTGCTTAACATGTCTCAATGTCTTTTTTTTTCAGTAGACGCCACTGGTCTTTTGAGTATTGCTCCCTCTGTACTACATTTTCAGTAGACGCCACTGATCTTTTGAGTATTGCTCCCTCTGTACTAAATTTTTCAGTAGACGCCACTGGTCTTTTGAGTATTGCTCCCTCTGTACTCAACTTTTCAGTAGACGCCATTAATCTTTTGAGTATTGCTCCCTCTGTACTAAATTTTCAGTAGACGCCACTGTTCTTTTTTGGAGTCTAACATCACAGACTTGTTTCTAAGGTTGTCGTTTCACACGAAGTTGTTTGTAGATTTGAAAGACAGTGAATGATAATTAGCTTTCACGAATAGGACACAAAATGTGAAGAACAAAACTTCAGTCGAAACACATTTCATCCTTTTTTTTTACATTGATAGTATAGAATGCAGGTTCAAAAGATTGGTTTATGTATCAAACCCAATAAACTTCCAAATTTCTACAATAATGATAAAAAGTAGCAGCAGCTTGTACGAATCTTAAATAATTTTCCATATTATACGTGTATGTGCGAGTTATTTTGACGAATTATCGAACACACATATTGTTGAAATTGTAAGTGTGTTATATCAGTAAATAAATAATTAAATGAACTAAAGCGATATTAACGAATAATAATTCAAAGAAATCTTAATTTTCTAATGTGATTTGACATACTAAAGAAATAAGCCATCATGATTGTGGTATCTATGAGCTTGTTAAAATTATTTATATTTTTAAACAAGGGCTGGTACTTAGCGTGCCAAATCCAAGAATCGATGGTTTAGGACCCTTTGCCGCAAGGTCGTACTCCCAATATTTGGGATCATAGGTACATTATAAGAGCGAAAATCAAATCCCACTATCCAAGTGCATTATCCCAAGAGCTGGTGGGGGTGATGTTGACTAGCTTGCTTCCTTCTATTTAGTTTGTTTGTAATTAAGCACAAAGCTACACAATGGGCTATCTGTGCTCTGCCCACCACGGGTATCGAAACCCGGATTCTAGCGTTGTAAGTCCGCAGACCCTTCTATTTAGTCCGTCAGTTCAAAATTAGGCATGGCTAACGCTAATAGCCTTCGAGTAGCTTGGCGCAAATATCTGGAACATTTATTAACAAATCTCTCTCGTAGTGGTCAGTAAAACTAAGTCATAACGATAAAAAATATTAAGAAACAAACATTTTTGGTTTTGGTTTCATTGGGACAATCTAAGTAACATATTCATAACGTTATAAAGAAGACGGATTAAACACACCAAAAAAAAACAAAAAAACTAAAACGAAGTTCTTAACCAAACGTTTAGTCAGGATTTAAACTTTATGTTATAAAGAATTCATAGAATTATAATTCTTCAACCGTTACTTGCCTAGATTCAATTTGTGTACACATTCCAGCAGCTTTATACACATGTCTATTGATTGAACATGGATATTTACTTCCATGATCAATGGTCTGAAGCGGAACTGGTTTAAGAAATTGCAAGAAATTCCACTAAAAAATCACTCAACCACTGGATGTTGATGTTGTCATGGCAACTTGAATACCTTTCTTCTCGATCTGATCGTACATGTCCAACATATGAATTTACTGTAGAATTTATCAAACCAAAGAGCTGCATAAATATCACATCTTTCCAGAACCTCATATCATAAATTGTTCCTGTATTATCCTACTTTTTATCTTTATTTATTTAGGCACATATATAAAAAAGATTGAATGAAATTTTTTAAATGTGTCTAAAAGAAATGAAGATAAAATTCAAAAGTTTATTATAGGCGAAATGTTAATTCAAAAGTAAATGTCGAGGTTTCTTTTTTTATAGCTTAATTTCTTAAAACGTTTAGCTAATCAGCCTAATTGGATTTTTGACAATAATGACAAGTCAGCTTAAGCAACAGATTAAAGAAAGGTTTAGCCTTTGTAATACAGCTCGATATCTGATTTAAGACAAAAAGGTAGCGTCAAAACAACAACAAAAAAAACAACATATTTTTACCGAAACCAGAGGCACTCAAAAGAGCAGAATAAAATTACAGAATTCATAGAGCGTAGAAATATTTTCTATAAATATTCTCAGTTAACATTTTCAAATTTCGTTAATCTTTAAGATTTTTTTTTATCCAGTAGATCAGTAGCGGTTTTGTAAAACTCGTGTTTTTAATACCAGTATTATTTAATTAAAAATATAACACAAATTTCACAAAAAATATTCAACTATATATATGCGAATTCATTACGCGTGCGTGTGTGCGTATATGTTTGCGTCGTCAGTTCTTAGTGGTAAACGCTTAAAATTAATTATTCCATTGTTTTGTTACATAACATTATCTCCAAATAATACAATAAGCACATAGGCTTAGGAAATCAAAATCGTATAACGGTCAAGACTAATTATGCAAAGAACAAAACATGCATTGCATCGATTATTACGTCCACCACCGAAGGTGGACTGGTGTTATGTTTTCACCTCTGTGTGTGTGTGTGTGTGTATGAAGATTTCTCGAAAACTTTTCGACTTAACGAATTTCGACGAAAATTGGTCTATAACATAGAAGTTATTAGTTTATGGAGGGTCAAAGTTCAAGGTCACAGCAAAGTCACAAAAAAAATCCCTACCTGTTAACATGGGGACTGATTTTTCACACTATATTTGCTCTATAATTCAGTCAAAAATAATCGGATTTTGAAAAAAGTTGATGGACATATGTAGAAGATTATTCCTCATTGTCTAGTGCCCCTCTAGCTGTGTATATTACAGGTAACAAATGTTGACAACAATACTATGTAAGATGTGTGTGTATATTATAGGTAACAAATCTTGACAACAATACTATGTAAAATGTGTGTATATTATAGGTAACAAATGTTGACAACAATACTATGTAAGATGTGTGCATATTATAGGTAACAAATGTTGACAACAATACTACGTAAGATGTGTGTATATTATAGGTAACAAATGTTGACAACAATACTATGTAAGATGTTGTGTATATTATAGGTAACAAATGTTGACAACAATACTATGTAAGATGTGTGTATATTATAGGTAACAAATGTTGACAACAATACTATGTAGGATGTGTGTATATTATAGGTAACAAATGTTTAAGACAATACTATGTAAGATGTTGTGTATATTATAGGTAACAAATGTTGACAACAATACTATGTAAGATGTGTGTGTATATTATAGGTAACAAATCTTGACAACAATACTATGTAAGATGTTGTGTATATTATAGGTAACAAATGTTGACAACAATGCTATGTAAGATGTGTGTACATTATAGGTAACAAATGTTGACAACAATACTATGTAACAAGGTGTGTGTGTGCTATAGGTGACAAATGTTGACAACAATACAATGTCAGATATTATATGTGTTATAGGTAACAACAATACTATGTAAGTTGTGTATGTTATAGGTAACATGTATTGACAACAGTACTGTGTACGATGTTGTGTATGTTATAGGTAACAAATATTGAGAACAATACTATATAAGATGTATTCACATGTTGTACCTTTGAACAACATATGGAAAAAAAGTACTGTTGTCTTACACTATGCTTATTACTTAAGGCAGCAGTAAATGTTATGAAATATGATTAACGCCTTCGTGGAAATTTAATAATGGATAGGTGTAGAAATTATTTAAAAAATTAAAGACAGTTAATACTTTTTTTTAGAAAACAATTAATAAAAATATTTTGAAATTATTGTGTGCTTTCAAGTTAGTTACTGAGTTGAACTCAAAGTGTGGATGAAAATAGAGGACATACATGTGTGTGTGTGTGTGTGTGTAAGCCATTGACGAACAATATACAAAAAATGTGTCTTTGGAGAAAAGTGTGATCGATAAATTATCAGGAGAAAAATACAAACCTACACGTGTATTTTAAATGCGTTAGCTTATGAACATATCGGTAATTAATAAGTGACTATCAAATCACATGAAAAATAGGGGAACAAATTCACAGCTGTTAAACTGAAATAACGAGTACGTGGTGAATAATATTTGGGGGGTTGCCAGTACTATTCTATCAAGAGCATCAAGTAACCTTCGAGTTGTAGATACTACAGAGAGGCAATGCTTCAGGTGACGTTGAGTTCATAATAGAAAGTGCTAGACAAGCAATGAAGATACTGCATTGAAGTAGCTGCCATAGAGATAAAGGCCCACAAGATCTAAATTTACACCTTAAGTTATGGTTCCTACCTAGTATTGGAAGCCTTTACTTTGTCTTTCGCGTGGTATGTGCTACAGAAAACCCTTAGGTAAGCAGTTGAAATTTTGCAGTCAAAAGTTGTAGACGTAAGCATTAGTAACAGTTATAAACTTGGCCAATTCTCTTGATAGTACACAACTGTTAGCAAAATAGTACAAAATTCCGTTGTTAGAATAAAAAAAGAGAGCAAAAACTGCGTATGTTTCAATTCAACACGAAGGCAAAATTTTAACTACAGCAATGCAAATAAACAAAAAATTGCATTCAAATCAATTAAAGAAATCAGAAGATTTCTATAAATCAATACATTATTGATCATGTAGTTGTTCATATTGGCCTTTGACATTAAAAGACTCATAAATCCGAGTTTATTCTTCAATTATTTTTCTATTCTATAATTCTATATACACTCTGTATACAACCGAAGGTCAAATATCACTAACGACTATTGAGTTAATTATCTATAGTTCCTAACTATATGCATTTATCATCTAACATAAGATATAATAATTCAGATACAGATAATCTTTATTTATTGACCTTAAATTTCAATTTCGTGGATGAATAGCGTGTAGCTCAAATATACAAAGAACTACGTTCCCCTGAGTATGAAGTCACCAACTTAAAGCCTTTGATGCACATGAAAAAACTTCTCTGACTTCCGAATGAACAGCATTCAGGTTCTTGGGTAAAGCGCGTAACTTTGGATTAATTGTAACTGTGTAGAGAAACAAACTTGTTCTAATCTTAAAAAAAAACATGCGGCCACACTCTTCCTTCTTAGAATCCTTACTTGTCCTGCTCTTAAAAACATGCGGCTACGCTCTTCCTTCTGAGAATCCCTACTTGTCCTGCTCTTAAAAACGTGTGGCTACGCTCTTCCTTCTGAGAATCCCTACTTGTCCTGCTCTTAAAAACATGTAGCCACGCTCTACCTTCTGACAACCCCTACTCATTCTGCTCTTTAAAACATGTGGCTACGCTCTATCTTTTGAGAATCCCTACTTGTCCTGCTCTTAAAAACATGTAGCTAGGCTTTACTTTCTGACTCAGATATATGTATCCACACACCGTCCATCTGACTGTAAAACATGTAGCCACGCTCTACCTTCTGACAACCCCTACTCATTCTGCTCTTTAAAACATGTGGCTACGCTCTACCTTTTGAGAATCCCTACTTGTCCTGCTCTTAAAAACATGTGGCTAGGCTTTACTTTCTGACTCAGATATATGTAGCCACACACCGTCCTTCTGACTGTAAAACATGTGGCCACGCTCTACATTCTGACACAAAAATATTTAATCATGATGTATCTTCTGACAATTCTTACTTGATCTGAATGTCTTTTAAACTGTGAGCAATACACAAGAAGGAATATCTTGTTAAGAGAAGAACACCTGAAAGTGAGCTGCCAACTTCCTGTCGACTACAGATTTGTTTTCCTTTCATTTCCTATTTAATTACATGTCACCCGTCTCCGTGCCATTCTACTTGTCAGTGCTGTAAAAAGTAGGTTATAAAGATCTTTTAGTACCAACATACCACGATGACAGAGTGGATCAATCTGGTTATTGGGAACATTATAGTAGACAAGCTACACATATACTTGTCAGGCAACCTTGTTCATTACACAGTCAATATTTTCATGAACTCTGTATTGGTTTAATAATGGCAGTCATTTTTACTTTGTCGTTTTTATATTTTTAACATGCTGAGTAATATGTCAAATTTGGTGTTATTAAGAATGAGAGAAAAAAAAATACATATCGAGTTATCTGCACATCGTAGCAACAAAATTATCTTTTAATATAACATTTGGGAGGATGAGATCAAAATGTAATATAAAATTAAAAGAGGTTCTCAAAAATAGCAGGATTTGTTAAATATCGCCTTGCATCACTACTTCAGCTATTTCTCGATTTAACTAAATTTATTTATTACAGGAAAATATGACCCGCCTTTGTTCTTTCTGCGCCAAACACTTTACTTTTCGTTTATATCCTTCAATTTTATAA
Organism: Limulus polyphemus; assembly: GCF_000517525.1. NCBI lineage: Eukaryota > Metazoa > Arthropoda > Merostomata > Xiphosura > Limulidae > Limulus > Limulus polyphemus. The sequence continues at coordinate 255,358 of NW_013665887.1, forward strand.
TCTTATTTTGTCTTTTTTTGCAATGAAGACGTTTCAGCTCACGTAAAGTCTGTTTAGAAGTAGTCTGCCTTCCAAGAAATTCATGCAACAGTTACAACTACTCTCAATATAATTATCAATATCAGCTTATAACGTTATGCAGAAAGGACGAACAAATTATTCGACTTGAAAAGTAATTAGAATATTTTTGGTACGCTGTAATATAACGATGCATACTCGACCGTTGCTACTTGGTTGCCAGGCGGTAAATTTACAGACGTGCTGTAAGTTAAAGAGTGAGGGACATTTGCGCATTTACAGAGGCCTTGCACAAAATTATTTAGTTTAATTCTTATCACATAAAATTATAAATATATCAAACTTAACTGTCTCTTTTCTCCATTTCCGAAACTAATAAGTCACGTTTAGATATACATAGTTAAATAGTTACGTGCACTCTGACGATCTCGGTAATCCTGGAATATTTTCGATATCGAAATGAAACACAGTTTTGCAACAACACAGTTGTTAAAACATTACATAATATGTTATTCATAAAGAAGGTGAACACTAAGTTCGATGTGAGTTAGGGAGAAAACGGGAACGAAAGACGACTCCAACTACGATGTGAATTAGGGAGAAAACGGGAAGGAAAGACGACTCCAACTACGATGTGAGTTAGGGAGAAAACGGGAAGGAAAGACGACTCCAACTACGATGTGAGTTAGGGAGAAAACGGGAAGGAAAGACAACTCCAACTACGATGTGAATTAGGGAGAAAACTGGAAGGAAAGATGACTCCAACTATGATGTGAATTAGGGAGAAAACGGGAAGGAAAGACGACTCCAACTACGATATGAGTTAGGGAGAAAACGGGAAGGAAAGACAACTCTAACTAGCTGGGATTTCCATACCAGTATTTATATAAAGAAGTTGAAACCAAGCTTGCTTTAAACTAAGAAGTAGGGCTCTGGCTAGCTGTGTTTTCCAGGCCTGTATCTAGCCTCTGCGTTTGTAGAGTTGACCAAGGCAAAACATAAAAACACGCATAGATCTCTTCTTTTTTCTCCACTTTTTAGCGCCCCACTAAACAGAAAAATTCACATTTATTTTTAGAAACAGAACGTTAGTATTCATTGTAACCTACAAATTCTTCAAATGTTAACCAAGCTATGTCGTAGCTTTAGATAGTTCTCCAACAAAGAATGTTAATGTTAAGTTCTGGATGATATAAATTTAAGCTTCATCTGAAGAACTCGTGTGTGATGTGTTTAGTGGTCAGTCTTACGAATATTGAAATTTTAACACGTCGGTGTGACTACTCTTGCAAAATAGTATATTTAACGTTTCGAGCTCGGTAACTTTCAAATTTAACTTTTCTGCTTGGGACCTAGCTTGGTCTGGTGGTTAAGGCATTCGTCTCACAACCTGCGGGTCGTGGGATTGAAACTCGGCGTTAAACATGCTCTCCTTTCAGCCGTGGAGGCGTTTAATGTAACGGCCAATCCCACTATTCGTTGATAAAGAGTAGTCCAAGATTTGATGGTGGACGCTGCAGACCAGTTGCCTTCTCTGTAGTTGATAGTTCAGAAGTAGGGACGGCAGCAGCTAGCTCTAGTAGTTTTATCATAATCAAGCCAACAAGCTTTTCTACTTCTAAAAGGGAAAAAAATATTGTTATAAATAAACTAGCAAAGCAAATTTTTTTTGGGGGGGGGCAGACGTTGTACTGCAAATTCCTACCTAGCCATAAGACCAAAAGAGTTTGTTTCATGATAACTCCAAAAGACCCTTCGACTCTCCATTTTCCTCAACTTGTGTAGCGTACAGTCAAGGTAAAGAGCCCGCCGGCTGGGCCTAATCCTTCATCCATTATTTTCAGAATATATGCTTCACTTATGTACTGAATATTTACATTATGGCCTATTCTAAAGCGAACGATTGTAAAATTGAATAAGTACTCTTTGCAGAACACTAGTCCTCAACACCACACGCGGAGTCTCCATTGTGAGGCGATGCAGAATTCCACGTGACGTGACAACGAATGAAACAGTTTTTCAGGCCTCTGAAGGCTTACCTACTTTCCCTCTGGCCGTTTGGGTAATCAAGCAAATCAGCTGCTCTTGTTATGATCCCACCTGGCACGTGCAACGCGGTATTTCAAAAAGAAAAAAAAAAGGTAAGGCAAGCGCCACGCGACTCTAGTCTTCAAATCATAGATAAGACCAGTTGTATAAGGTCCCCCTGATACGATGAAAGACTAAACAGGGACTATGCTTCCTGGGTAAAATGGACGTTGTTTAGAGCGACACGCGCAAAGAATGGCTTATGAAATATTATGTTTTGTGCTCCCTATTTTATGTACCCCCCTGGGAGTCAGCAGTAAGTTTACGAACTTACAACGCTAAAATCCGGGGTTCATTTCCCACAGTGGACAGCGTGCTGATAGCCCATGGCGTAGCTTTGCACTAAGAAAACAACGTCTTAATTATATCAACCAGTAGATCAACGGAAGTTAACGGACTTAGAACGCTAAAATTCGGGGATCGATTACCCGCGGCTAATATCCCATTGTGCAGCTGTGCTGAAACAAATAAACACACCTATTCTATTTAGTCATATTAAATTAAAAGTAATTCAAGATTGCGGTCGAAAATGTCGTTAACAGCTAGGGTACTCAATCGATTAAACCATTATAATCTTTATAGGTACAAATGTAAGAAAATTTTAAAATTAACTATATTGGTCGGTTAATAGTTTCGCTCTAACTCGTTAATAGCTAGGGTACTCAATCGATTAAACCATTATAATCTTTATATGTACAAATGTAAGAAAAGTTTTAAAATTAACTATACTGGTCGATTAATAGTTTCGCTCTAAGCTTGCTATAATCTGAAATTAATATTAATAAAATGCAAACAACCAATGACAGAGGCGGGTGCATTTCAATTTGAGTGTGCATATTATTCCCGCCATTCTAAAAAAAAAAAAACTTCGTATTCCAATTTGGAATAAACAACAACAACAACAAGCAAACAGCCAATGTGATTTTCTTAGTCATAGCCAAGAAGTCTACTGCGAAACGCTAAGTTTATTTGTTCAATCAAGTAAGTAAACCTTACTGTCTCACGGTTAGGTTTTCCTCTGCACACGGTCAATCGTCAAGCATTGTGTTATTAATTTAGGAATATTTATACTTTAAAAAACGGATTATTACTTTTACTGTGGAGATGCGACGTTAGACAGATTACTAATGGATTTCACTAATTACACAAAAAAAAGTTCACTGTAAATACAATTAAAATCCAAACAGGAAAGTACGAGTTTCAGCTAAGATTTTCCATTAGTTTGTTTGTTTGTTGTCATCATCAGGTACAAAACCTTGTCGAAACGTTGTACATTTGCTGTTATATTAAACTTATATTAAAGTTTTTCTTCATTACCTATTCGAGCCGTCTCCAACCATTATTAGTCTCAAAATAGGTCCCTTGTCATCGAATTTGATGTCTTGTGAAGTTGTCCATTTGTTTGCAAGAGGTTCCACTTTGAATCACATATAGCTAATTCGTAACAGGCTGCTTTAGTTTATCTGAAGGATGTCCTTGCAGCCTGCTTTAGTTTATCTGAAGGATGTCCTTGCAGCCTGCTTTAGTTTATTTGACAGATTTCCTCACATCCTACTTTAGTTTATCTGACGGATTTCTTCACACCCTGCTTTAGTTTATCTGACGGATTTCCACATAGCCTGCTTTAGTTTATCTGAAGGATGTCCTTGCAGCCTGCTTTAGTTTATTTGACAGATTTCCTCACATCCTACTTTAGTTTATCTGACGGATTTCATCACACCCTGCTTTAGTTTATCTGACGGATTTCCACATACCCTGCTTTAGCTTATCTGATGAATTTCCACATGAACGTTGAGGTCTAACCAAGGTTTAGGAACAGCCTAGAGTACTTCGAAGTTACAAATGAAACAATGCTGCGTGAAACTACTATATATATAGTATATTTTCACTCCACATCAAAATGAGGATCGTCAAATGCGTGATTTACTAGAAAATAAACTGAAAAATGAATAACATTATTCTATAACAGTGGTTTCTGTTGCGTCATAGCTAAAATGCTACAAATTCCAATTATCACTTAATTGTTTTGAGAAATATTAATTGTATATTACTGACAATATATATATATATATAGAAGTGTGCGTATTTAACAGTGGATTATATATGCTTAGCAGAAGATATGTCTTGAGCACAATATTATATGTGTTTAGCATTAAGTATGTATGCTTGGCAGGATACCTTATAAATTTGGTAATAAATTATACATACTTGTCTGCACATCATATGTGTTTGGTAGTACGTTCATGGCAGAAGGTTATATATACTTGACTGTAAATCATATGCATTTGGCAATACGTTCTTGCCAAATTTTATATTCTTGGCTGTATATAATATGTATTTGTCAGTACGTTCTTGGTAGAAGATTTTATATACCCAAAAACGTAAGGCTAAACACGTATGTTTTACAGCCAAGCATATAAAATATTCTCTCAAGAACGTAATGCTAAACACGTATGATTTACAGTCAAGTATATAAAATCTTCTGCCAAGAACGTAATGCTAAGCACGTATGATTTACAGTCAAGTATATAAAATATTCTGCTAAGAACGTAATGCTAAGCACGTATGATTTAGTCAAGTATATAAAATATTCTGCCAAGAACGTAATGCTAAGCACGTATGATTTACAGTAAACAGAATATTTTATATACTTGACTGTAAATCATACGTGCTTAGCATTACGTTCTTGGCAGAATATTTTATATACTTGACTGTAAATCATACGTGTTTAGCATTACGTTTATGAGAAAATATTTTATATGCTTGGCTGTAAAACATACATGTTTAGCATTACGTTCTTGAGAGAATATTTTGTATACTTGACTGTAAATCATACGTGCTTAGCATTACGTTCTTGGCAGAATATTTTATATACTTGACTGTAAATCATACGTGCTTAGCATCACGTTCTTGGCAGAATATTTTATATACTTGACTGTAAATCATACGTGCTTAGCATTACGTTCTTGGCAGAATATTTTATATACTTGACTGTAAATCATACGTGTTTTGCAGTATGTTTTTGGTAGAAGATTTTATATACTTGACTGTAAATCATACGTGTTTAGCAGTATGTTTTTGGTAGAAGATTTTATATACTTGACTGTAAGTCATTGCCATTTGTCAGTACGTTCTTGGTAGAAGATTTTATATACTTGTCTGTACATAATATGTATTTAGCATTACGTTCTTGGCAGAAGAGTTATATGCTTGGCTGTAAATCATATGTATTTGGCAGTTCGTTCCTGGCAGAAGAGTTATATGCTTGGCTGTAAATCATATGTATTTGGCAGTACGTTTTTGGCAGAAGAGTTATATGCTTGGCTGTAAATCATATGTATTTAGCAGTACGTTCTTGGCAGATCATAGGTATTTGGAAGTAGATTATATGAAGTCGAATATATATTGTTCGTACTTGTAACAGTAAGATAAGATTAACACGATATCCTAACCACAGGATCGATATGATAAATACAAACCTTCATATCATACTACAGGCATCTAGATATACGTTATTCTTTACTCTGTCGTTTAATTTGAACTTTTTCCTTAAAATCTGACAAAAAAAAAAAATTCAACGTTATTCTTCTCCAGCAACCACTTCGTCAAAACATAAAATAAACATCATTATTTAATAGAAATATGAAAATTGCAACACATTCTACGTCAGTCACGATTCCCGCTTTTGCCTCTTAATTAGAGCCTCTTGTTCAGTACTTCTTGAAAGGGCTGCCTTAGGGCTTTTACAACCAAATTACCCAATTTTTACTTATCAAAGAGATGCAACACCGGCCAACGATGATCACCTTGCATTTCAATTACCTTGCTTGACGCATTTTCTGTATTCTAAGGTAGCCTGAGATGCTTTGACGTCCTTTATCTACGTCACGATGGCTAAAGCTAGTGGGCGTAAGGAAAAATAAAATAAAAGTAGCCTTTAAAACGTGAGATTCTTCTTTTCGTAAATTGTAATGAAACAAGTGTAATCTATATAATCATGTGACAGTGTTATTGATTTTGCCGCTGTATAAACAAGGGTTATGAACATTTAGTTTCCTTGTGTTTATTAACAACGCTTTTCCAGCCTTGACAGTGGCTGTTAAACAAACAGCGTGCAGTTCGGCTTTGCCTCTTGTCTTCTCAATGTCCCATGGAACACTACGGCGCAGTCTCAGCAGGAGCTGCGAGATTTTGAGACAAACCAGACTCGACGTCATCTGCGGGCAAACCAGGCGGCAGAAGGGAGGGGGGCAAGGCAGGGAGCGGCATAGGTGATAAATAGACCACGGACAAGCACTAGAGTATCCAATTTTCCCAGAACCGGTACAAACGTATAGCTGAGATGCTCAACATCAGCGTATTGTGGAGAAACAGGCAGAGGTTAAATTCTAAAATGATCTGGCTGAGAATGTTGAGCAAGCCTGTTTGAATTTAGGACCGAAGTCCAGATGGTCCTCGTTAACTATAACACCAGAAAAAGGATCACCTTGAAGCAGGCGGATTTCAGAATCACGTGATCATACGAAGAAAGACACTTGAACTTAATTTGATTTGTTTATTTTTCACATAAACTTTTAAATAACTATAAGACATTGCTGTATTAACTATCTACACATGTTTTATGAGGCTTCTGTATTTAGATATTTCGCATTAAGGCAATATAAATATATTATTCTTTTAACTAAAATAATTAAACTGCATAACACATCATGAATTTCCTGTATACATCATACATGTAATCAAACTGACCAATCATTGATCACAGTAATTCACATGTGATCAAGTTGGCAAATCATTAATCAACGCAATTCACGCGCAATCAAACTAACCAATCATTAATTATAGCATTTCATATGTAATCAAACTGACAAATCATTAATTATAACAATTCACGTGCAATAAACTGACCAATCATTAATCACGACAATACACGTGTAACTAAACTGACCAATAATTCATCATGGTAATTCACACTTTGAACAAAAAATAATAACGCGTTGCGTTCAAGTGCTAAAATACAAGCTGTTAATAATGCACTTGAAACAATTTTGCACGACTCGGTTAGGGATGTAATGCATATAATAATAGGGAAACGATCTATACAGAAATCGTTATTAGTAAACAAAGTAAACCTCCTATATTGGGAGGAGTATTTATTAAAAAATGTAATACCCCATTAACCTCTTGATGGTTCAGTCCGGCGCTGTGGTTTGTTGGTTTGTTAACAGAGATTGTAATTATACATCGTGAATGGATCTTAAATATGTTTGTCTGTTATTAAGCACAAAGCTACACAAAGGGCTATCTGTGTTATGCCCACCACGGGTATCGAAACCCGGTTTCTAGTAGTATAAGTCCGCAGACATACCACTGTGCCATTGGGGGGCATTTGAAATAAATTTGTTTGTTTGAAGTTAAGCACAAAACTATACAATGAACGATCTGTGTTCTGCCCACTACGGGTATTGAAACCAGGTTTCTAGTGTTGTAAGTCCGCAGACATACCGCTGTGCCACTGGGGGACAGATGTTACACATAAACTCAAGCAACATTCACTGCAGGAGTTTGTTCTTTGATCTCTAAAAAAAATAAAAGATCAATCAACAGACGAAGAGATAGTCGTCTAAATAAAATATTGGTTTTGGATTTATATTTCCCAAAATGGAAGAATTATTTGGTTTAAAAGTTAATTTAATTTCCAAACATTTTTTTTTTCTTTTGTTGTTGTTGTTAAAAGTTCTCGTTTCTAATTGAGATTACATAAACGGTAATTTGATATACATTCAAACTCTTCAACAATTATTTCAAGACGAACGACTAACAACTAAGTAGTGTTTGAAAAGAATGACCTATCAAATACGCCGCATCTGAACAAAAAACAAAACTTACAAGCTGATCACACCTTAAAAATACCATGCAGATTGCATCTTAACATGAGACATTATGCACATATTGTATCTTATATTGGCAACTTTCACACAGATTGCACCTTCAAATAGAAATTTTCACACAGATCTTGTTCGAAAATAGACAACAGGAAGCTAAACATGACAACTAACAGGAAGATATATATATATATATATACATCGTCATTGAAAGGAAAACGACTTACATACACCGCCATGGAAAGGAAAACGTCTTATGTACATCGCCATGGAAAGGACGACTCACGTGTAGATCGCGCACACAAAAATGTGCGTTTAAGCCTAAGTGTTAAAATGATACATATATTTACAAAAAACTGGCAGCTGACGTAAAGGATTGTTGTTTCGTTTAATATTATATGAAAGATTACATATTTGTGTAAGATAATCTACAGTGTCCCCCCCCCCCTCCATCGAACATGGAGAAGTAAATTGCGTCATTGTGCGTCAATCTTTACGTTGCTGACCCCAATGCTGAACGCATTATCGCATCGATCTCTCTCTGTACTTACAGATCTCTCGACGCTAAAGAAAATTCAGCACCAAGAGTCATCAGATGACCTGTCATCAAGTATGCGAGTTTTTATTTCAAATATTTAAGAAAGCCTCTTCAATTAATCCTAAGCAGACGGATTCTAAGGGTTGAAACACGAATCATTTCTGTTCCTTTCGTTCACGAACACTATTTTACGATCAATATGTTGTCAAACACGAAAGTACAAAATTCGCTTCCTATCTCTGTGACTAAAATTAGCCCGTTTCCTGCGTTCAGAAGAAGAGGTTCGTTACACATAAGCTCGATTTTGTCCTGTGATACCTGATGATATCGTTTCAAGAAACTGGGAATCAGTGACGGTAAATGAACCGAACAATAGGTTTTTAGGTGTCTTCTAAGTAAACCTATATTCTACCATTTCTGTAATGTTATTTCATTAACAGTACTAGGCCTGGTTGTTAGGGCACTTGACTCGCAATCTACAGGATGCTCGCTCTTTTCTTTCAGCCGTGAGGACGTTATAATGTTACGATCGATCTCACTATTCGTTGGTAAAAGAGCAGCCCAAAAATTAGCGGTGGGTGGCGTTGACTAGCTGCCTTTCCTCTAGTCTATCACTTCTAAATTAGGAACGGCTAGCGCAGGTAGCCCTCGAGTAGCTTTGAGCGAAATTCAAAACAAACCAATTAACAGTACCGATTATGTTATTTAATTATTTTCATTTATCTACATTTTTGTATGTTGTATTATCAGTTTAGTATATTGACTTAATACTAACCTAACTCTCGTAATCAGGCAGATATTACTGGGATTAAGATTGAAAGTATTGATAACAGCGAGAACACCCAGCTGATGAATCAATGCTGATTGATTGATTATTTCTGATATTCACACAATGACTATCTGCGATAGCCCTCCATAGTTTTGAGCTGACAGATGAAAGGACAGTCAACTGCACACTCCACCAACTCTTGTCTGGCTGAAAAGTGGGATTTGACCGGGATTCTTATAACGTACCCATGGCTCCAAAGTGCAGAGCGTAATTTTTATATATTTTTAGGGGAGATGGGACAAGAACCATAGATCTTTGGATCTACAACTCGGCATTTTTACCACTAGATCATTGAACTAACGTGCTCTAATAATCATAAGTTTTCGTTTCATGACATTGCATGCTTCTATACTTAGACCGGTATGTTAATTTAACCATACTGATTTATAGTAATCATTTTTATAGATGGATTGCTTTCATAAAAAAAAAAAATACTGATTGCAAATACTGTAAGTTTTCGTTTGTTTAATTTAGCGCAAAGCTACACACAATTGAATATTCACGCTCTGTCTACCAGGGGGAATCGAACCCCGGATTTTCGCGTTCATAAGTCTACGAACTTACCGCTGGCCCGCTATGGGACAATAGGGTAAGGGAAAAAATGTTTTCTTTATGAAGAGAATTGGAGAATGCAGAAGACGTTCGTAACCACCACTATTTCATGTGATTAAATATATAAATATGTATGTATGTGAGATAACAACATCGGCATTGAAATAAGTACATCACAGATTTTATTTTCTATTTTACCTTTGGTGAAAAGGAAAGAAATATATAATATAATCATTAAACAGTTGGTCCGCTGTAAAATATCGAATAATGAATTAGGCTCATTGCCCTGATAGTATTAACACATCTACGTTAACTTAGGTTACTATATGGTGAGTTCAAAAGTCCTCAAAAACCCTATAGATATTATATAAACTTCACCATTATAAAAGGCCTAACTGTATTTCTCTGTTTTGCTGACCCAAGCAAGAATAGACTAATATGCAGTCCACAACAGAGGGTACAGCCAATCAGAGAAAGTATTAAGGCCTCTACGTCACAGATTATGTCATCTATTTTACCTTTGATGAAAAAAAAAAGGATATGTAATAAAGTCATAAAATAAGCACCCTCTCCAAAGTACTGTCAAATACATTGCTGTGTTCTGTAAATTAAAGCATAACGATCTTTTCCACAATCAGTTCTCCCGATCCAAACTTTACAACATAACAATGGTTTATAATAAATTATTAACATTTACTATGTTGTTATTGTTGTAAATATCACAGATAAATTAGATTTTCAATTAAATATGTGTGATATATGACAATCAGTACGAGAATTGAAGAACGCAGAATGGTTAAAAGTAGCAGTTCTAGAATTAGATTTATCCAGTATGGTATTTGGTATATGAAAGTCAATTGTCACCAAAGATCTGGTAGGTAAAAGATTTTATTTATTTTTGTAAAACAAATAACATTAAACTTTAAATACGTGGAGCCTCCTGCGTTAAAACAGTAATTGTTCAGTTACAATCTTCCCCCTCGAACTATGTGAATATGACCCCTCCGGTAGCTTAGTGTTAAGTTTGAGAGCTTATAACACTAAAATTCTCGGCTCGATCCCTACGGTTAGCACCCACCGGTGAAAGCTCAATTTGCACTTTGAAAAATAATTTAAATATTCTATCATGAAGAAATTTAATTCTCAAGTAATAAAATCGTCCATGTACGCACGCGTATTTGCGCGTAACACTTTATTAACCTTTGACCCTGTTGTATGTATGTATCTGTGTATGTTCGTTTAAAACTCTTCCGTAATCGTTACGATTTATTTTCCTTTTTCCGTATTAGAAATAATTATGCAAGTATTCCGAAACACGGAAGGATATGGTACAAACATCTTCATCACTCAATATATATATATAGTTCAACTATAGTTCTGATAATAATAATAACTTTTATACTTGCTCAAATATAACGTTAACCTAGGTGGCAGTAGGTGCGATATTACATCACGGTCCAACTAAGAATAATTTCATTCTCCATCCCTTTTGCTAACTCATTATCGGTTTGTCTCACGGTGGGACAGCGGCAAGTCTTTGGATTTGCAACGCTAGAATTCGGGGTTCGATTCCCCGCGGAGGACACAGCATTATCCCAAGATGGCTTTGCTCTAAAACGAACAACAACAAACATTGTCGGTTTCCACTGTTCCAGTACAAAAAGAAAAACACTGCAAGAGAGAATTTTAACTTCACTTACTGTGACGCTGCTTCATTCAGTACAAGAGCTCATCGTATCAGCTGGGTTATAACAGATGGTTGTAGCTTTACATGAAAATACATTTAAATCAGTTAAGGACAATTTCTTGTGGTCTCTCGAGTTGCTTCCATAATGATCCCTCGTTATTAATTCTTGACCTGGTGTTTCAAAAGAGTTCATAAGTAACCACATTTTCTAAAGAAGTCACGTGTCAAGTTTAGACCGCCAGTTTTTGAGTTGTTAGTAGTAGTACCATTACACAAAAACGTACACAAACCAAAAGCTTTATCTCAGCGGATAATACTTATAATTATATGGGATTTTAATTTTATTAATTAGTTGGAAGTTGGTCTCTGGGAATTAGTGTAATTGGTTGCATATTTAAAACCAGTATTTTTTTTACGATGTAAACCTTACCGTTTTTCTTGCGAGGCTTAGCTTGTTTCCTTCTTGTAGTTTTGTACCTGAACACGTGTTCCGCCATCGTATCATACAGAATTTCTAATTACATTGTTTTCATCCTTTGTATTTCCAATCGAACGTGTTCATGATTTGTGTACAGCACTACTGGTAAATTAGGGTTAGAAGAGAACACGGTTCTAATGCAGGACAAACATCTACGAGTCTCATCACCGTACACCATTCCTCGTACAAGCTGTGTAAGGTAAACTCCAGTATCAGTCCCGATGAGCTGACTATGCCGTAATCAATGACTTTCCACGTGAGAGGACTTTCTATTGGTCGGAAAAGTTCTCTGTGATTGGTCATTAGCTTCATACCTATCAGGTTGCTCCGCCTAAACTCAGAAGATGAATTGGTATATATTCCAAGAACTTGTTTGAGACACTGTTTACTAAATGGGTTTTCCATTTAAAAAAAAAAAGTGGACGATTTAAATTTAACATAGATAAGTTTCCATCACTTACGTTGTAATAGCTCAAACACTATCTAACTTACTTATTGGTAAGTGAATGTGAATGTTTAGAAAGAAAACATCACAATTCAAAGGAAAATACAATTTTGGTTTAAGATTTGTCTGCTCTGTAAAATAACAATGAAAAATGCATGTGCAGGCTCATGTTTCAGCAATACAAAAAATAAAAAAAGCCTCACCTTTGCTTTTCTTTCAAAAAACAAATGTCAAAAGAGGCTATTTATTATTGTTTATAGTAAAGCATCAATAGGGTACTCTTATATGTTTTCATTTAAAAAAAGTATTTTACGGCGCCATCTCTTAGTGCAAAGTTTAGCTATTCCTCGTGTATTTCATATTATTGTTTCTTCGCACAGTTCACAGAATATAATTTATCTTAGTTCATAATATTCAACTACCTCAAAAATACTTATATATCTTATGTTTTTAGCGCCTAAGCTACTATTTAACTGCTGGAAGGCTTCATATTTTTATATGCACTCAAACGATCTGGTCATTGATTTTGAGTTATTTGGTAAAAGAATTGAAGATATATGAAATCTTTATATTATTTTAACATAGGTATGCAAGATATTCTGACGCGCTTCAAACTCTAGATTATGTTTGTTTGTTTGAAGTTAAGCACAAAGCTGCACAATGGGCTGTCTGTGCTCTGCCCACCACGGGTATCGAACCCGGTTTCTTGTTTTTATGGTTTGAAGGATTATTTCTGTGCTTGAAAAATATTGTTATTTTATGTTTATCATATTTGATTCTAAGTATAACGCTAGAGAAATTGTTAACTTTAGTAAACTTGAGGCCATGCCATTTATTTATCTAAAGTTAAAAAAACGAGTTTATGATTTGTTAGAAACTGTAGTTTAAGTAATGTGTTTTTATGGTTTGAAGGATTATTTCTGTGCTTGAAAAATATTCTTATTTTATGTTTATCATATTTGATTCTAAGTATAACGCTAGAGAAATTGGTATCTAAAGTTAAAAAAACGAGTTTATGATTTGTTAGAAACTGTAGTTTAAGTAATGCCAATTTCTCTATGACTTGTCATACCTAGTAAAAACACTCTCGGACTTCATTAGAAACCACGATTTCGATGACATGACTCAAATGTCAAACAAAAAGCTAACACTAAGTAAATGACAAACAAGAGTGGCAGTTGAAACTAAAAAAAAACAAAGTTAAAGCTACTATATGCAATTATATTTGAAATAAAACATATACACAAACAAAATTACCTTCACTAAATGAAACAAACAATGTTAAACTGCCAAAAAATAGTAGTGATAATGCTTAAATATGTAAGTTAACACGCGTGTCCCCAGTGGTTCAGCGGCTGATCCCTAGGTTTATGAAGCTAACAATTGGGTTTCGATACCGTGGTAGGCAGAGCACAAATCGCCCATTGTGTAACTTTGTGTTTAAAATCAAACAAATTTAAACGCATCATTTAGGAGAAGGATAAAATTTGCACGACTGTCTTACTAACGTCATACGCATGAGGATTACTGTGTATTTATGTTAAAAGAACAAGTTAAAATGCGGATTACTGTCTATTTATGTTAAAAGAACAAGTTTAAAATGCTTAACTCTTTATTTTTCGTAAGAAATAGGCCAAGAAGCAGACAAATTTAAAAAAAGTAGAACTACCATTCCTTCTGTATATTGGTGTAAGAAGTAACACAGAGAGAAGAAAGTCACGTCAATCAATTTTATACTGATGATGTTTATATTGAAAATAAATTTCATATTTGAAATAAATACTGTTTATGGATAGATGGCAGCACATGTATTAATAGTCTTTTGACTTGGTTTGGTTGTTGTTAAATAAAAAGTTACACAATGGGCTATGTGTGCTCTGCCCACCATGAGTAAAGAAACTCTATTTTTAGTAGACTTACTGATTTGCCACTGGGGGCGTATTAATTGTCAAACTTTATTTATTCATTATTTTTCTGAATATTCACCTGCCGAGATTCAAAACCGCGACTCATCTCGCCTGTATAGAAAGTAATTTAGCTTATGCTGAATGCCCTGCATTCCCTTTTCACTTCAGTAGTTATTCAGTACGTGTTTTATCGGGACTTTTGAGATACGTCAATTGACTTCTAAAGCTCAGAATCTGTTTATTGTCATTTCTTGGTTTCAAGTACCACTTTTAAGTGTCTTAACTGTACAGGTTTTAAGAGCAGCATACCGTTAAACTGTTTGGGGAAGGGGAAAAAAAGTGAAAACCGATTGGTACACTTCAAGAGTCCTGTCAAATTTTGTCTCCAGCGATAAACGGAATGGTTAAAACTGAAACGCGATATAGTTTAGTTGGTTGAAACGTCTGGTACATAAGCTGTAAGTATGAATTCCGACAGTTTACAGTTTTTATTTTTTTAGAACAAATATTTCCATTTCAAGTGAAAATGGGTATTAAAAGTTACAAACGAGTCTGTGGTCATACGTCGTTAGAAAATGTAAATTAGATAGTACTTTCTTATCATCTGAGTGATACTTTCTGCGCTTAAACTTTAAAAAATGCTGTTATTTTAAATTACCATATTTGATTAAAAGTATAACAGAAGAGAAACGGGTGTGTGGTTCGACTAATTTGAAGTTATGTCATTTGAGTCTGTTGTTTAGAGTTTAGTTTTTTAATAACTTTCCCGCATTTGTTGAAAGATAAAAATGTCATGGTAACTTCCATTCTTTTACCAAATAACTCAAACCAAATCATATTTGTGAACGTCGAAATAACTAAGTCGTTTGAATGTATAAGAAAGTATTATAATTAATTTTATTCAATTACAGTTTTCCTTTACACCTAAGAACAGTAGAAAACGTTAAATAGTAGCTGATCTATTAAAGACGTAATATATGTAAGAATTTTCGAGACAGTTGAAGAAAAACAATAAAAAACGCGAGTAGTAATAATACTTTAAACCAAGAGATGGCGCAACGGCAGTTTCTTTTTTCTTATTAAAATGTATAAGAGAATCATATTGATGCTTTATAACAAAAATCTCGTTTTACACAGATGACAGTTTTTGTTAAGGGAATCAACACGAATTTATTTCAAAAAGAGGAGTTACAATATGCAAGGTGCTGTATTTTTTGTATTGCACAAACATGTACCTGTGTTAAACATGTGTTAACTGTCAATCGTACACATTTCGTTAATGGAACTCGAGCCCAGTGCACATTATCAAAATATGATGACTAGGGACTATGTACTTATAAATGCCGTATAGTTTTAGCAACATAATAGAATGACAAGTGATATTTTCATCTTGTAATTCTACAACGATAATAACTTGTCTTGTCAATAACGTTCAGTATGTACAAAAGTTTTTTTTTATTCGGATATAATTTTAATGCTTTCTTATGTATAGAACATCCGGAGAACCAGTGTCCAGTTGGAACATGCTGAGACACCAATGATCTGTTTAAATACAAAAAGCCTTAACTGGATAGAACAGCTGCAGCATGCTGGGAAATAAAATTCCAGAATAAGTATTATGATGGCTTTCTATGATGACATAATTGACATTATCAAA
>NW_013665887.1:272370-280040 GCF_000517525.1 Limulus polyphemus
TAGCATTTACGTGTTGGGGATATTTTTTGAACTACAAAATACGCCCCAGATAAGGTCTAGAATTTCCAGGTACCTACCTATGAAAATCCGCACTGTTCCGTTAAGAACGCAACTATTGCTCCTCCCCCTGTAAATATGCATAAATATCCTCCATTTTCCCACGATTAAGTTTTGTAAAATTTTGTCAGGAATTTCTTAGAAGTGATATTAAAAGTTCTTGAGATGTTTTAATACAAAACACATGACACTGTAACACCGCTGTTTCAAATATTCTGAAAGTGTTTAGTCCTTTTATTGTAAATATAGCTACAAATAAATTGATTGAATACTGGAACATTTTCGTGTAACATAAACAAACACTTTACACACATAAAAATTACTATAACGATACAGATACTCTCGGCTTTCGTAAAACAAGACTATTATACCGTACGACAAGGCTCACGACAAAAATTACATGATACTCTCATATCATGATATTCATACACCACACATGGCTTTGTACTTCATACAATTATACTAAATGCTCATCATGGTACTGAACACTTAATGTCAATTATTTAATTCTCTGCAGCATAGTCAACATTTGGACTAGTTAAAACGGCAATATCCAGCACTACACTTTAGGTATGCGCAACACGTGGGTTCTTCAGTGTTCTTGCACTATAAAAAAAGAAGAAAAACAAGGAACAAACTGATTATAATTTCATTAATAAAAGCTTACGATAAACAGCAGTATTATTTACAGAAATCGAACAGTAGTTTGTATCATAGCGAAGGTCGAATGTAATTGAATGGTTGTGGTTCTAGAGGTCTGAAATTCGGGCTGCGGGTTGCCAATGAAAATGTTGTGCGCTCTCAACTATGGGAGAGTTATAACCTTGACAGTTAACCCGCTGTTCGCTTAAGAATAACCGCATCATTGGCAGCGGGTGCTGCTGACTCATTGCCGTTTTCCTGGCTAGTTAAAAATTGGTTCTAAGGGGTAAAATCCCTCCCATGCCAAGATGACACATAGGATCCGGTGCTGAACTCCGGCTTAATTGGCGCAAGTGGATAAGAGTATCAATTAATTTCCCCTGAACATTTTGTCCATCGTAGATTAAGGTTAGGATTTGATCCAGTTTAATTAATGATTAAAATCACCAGATAAGGCTATAGTATCACCATGACTTTCTTTCAAAGTATACACTGAAAGGATTTGATTACTTCTATTGGCTTTTGGATAGCCTGAGACAATTAAGGTAAAGTAGCAAAGCTACGCAGTGAGTTATCTGTGCTCTGCCAACGACAGGTATCGAAACCCAGATATTAGCGTCCTAAGCCTGCAAACTTACCGCTGAGTCACTGGGAAGGGCAATTTTTTTTATATAAGAGGTAATCTAGTTTTACAAAGAACGACATTTTATTATGGATCATAAGTCGATTTCCAAGTAACATAAGAACAACATTTTATTATGGATCATAAGTCGATTTCCAAGTAACATTGAAGAGCGTCAAATCGTTTCACTAAATAAATGTTAGCTCTCGCTAAGAGCTGTGGACATTGTGGTTCGGAGGCCACGCGCTTTGGGCTAGTAGTTGAATGGTTGCGAGTTCGAGACATGCTTGTGCTATGCTATTGTGTTCTCGAGCAAGACGTTAACGACAACCAAACTAAAATTAATATTCTCATTGAAAGCGAATTTTATAAGTTTCCAGCGGAAATAATTAGTGCTAACACTTTTCTTTCAACATCCAAAAATAGTTGAAATATTAAGGCATGAGTTTTTTATTTTCCTTCGCACCTGAACTTTCTAAAGTTATAGAACGCCGATAGAGTCGGCTTAATCAACCGCAGATACTAACTGTAAATTATTTTAAAATTAATTTTCGTTTCCAGCAAGACATTTGAAAGATTTTAGTGAAAGAAATGTGTAAATATGTTTATGCTGATATATAGGAATATATTAACACTATAATACTTCTTTTTTCATGGGGAACAATAGTTAGGACTTGAGATTCATTTATAGAGCGTAATTAGACCAATCAAGTAGCTTTGAAAATCATAAAAAACAGCAAGAAGAAACACCATGATTATTTTGAAACAACGAAATTTCAAGTAAATATCTTGATATGGCTATAAAGGAAAAGTTACATTTCTGGAGGAGTTGTCCTCAAAGAGTAGTTGTTGCCCAAAATTTAGAAAATATTATTAATTATTTTTATCATAGTTTACTATATTATGTAAAAATAGAAAATTCAACGTTTATTAGCCGTGGCATAGCGGCTCATTGAATGGCTCTGAGTTTTTGAAGTACAAACTTTTAACTCGTAGTTCCATCATCTCTTGGCCGATTTAAGATCTAATTACAGTTTTGGATTCAGGAGGTCAAACTCTTTCGATTGGTATATTTGATCACGGCCAAGGTCTCATACATTAATTTACTCTAATCCTGCCTATAAGAATTCAATTTTAGGATAGGCTTGTAGAGATCCTGATGAGTAACATAGCTAATAAAAAGGGGGAAAAAAAGGTCTCATAGATTAATTTACTCTAATCCTGCCTAAATAAATTTCAAGTGCCGCGGCTATTGAGGATTCCCTCTTGTTTTTTCTTTAGAAAAGGAGATATCTGGAAAGACTAAAACTGGTTATTCAAAAAAAATTTTAAATATTTCAAAATGTTCAAGTGTTTGTTTTTATCCAGAACTGAACAATGAGTCATTTGTGCTGTGTCTAACACAGAAATCGAATCCAGAATTTTAGAGTTATAAATCATCAGTCTTTCTGCTGAGCCAACAGGGAGCATTGCTAAAATACTTTTGGAATGTGATGTCTTCTCCATCAAACGTTCTTTATGGAGAAGGGACTAACTACCCTTTGCAAGATGTTCGAGCGGGTGGTTCGGTTTTATTTTTTATACTTGTTTATTTACTTTGCAGTAATTCGCAATCGTATTTTACTTAAAATTGATCGAATCTTTTCGGTGATTTTTTTTACAGATAATAAGTAATCTATATATTCTTTTCAAACGAACGTAAGAAGATTTCTGTAATTATATATTCACATAACCTTAGCTCTATAGTGTTTGGAAGTTCGTATGTGATAATATATATTTAGCAGTAATGTCTACCACACATACACACGCTACCTCTGTGTCTTGGGCCAGTATATCTTGCTTTCCTTATATAATATTTTTTGTTCAATATAAAGAAACAAAAACACTCGAAAACTTACAGCCTGTCCTGCAGTTGCGCATTTGGTCTGTCCATGTACCCCTTGATTCTTGTAAGAAGTCGACAGAAGTAGCAGCATCAGAATGACGACAGAAAGAACAGTGGAAAACAGCCTCATCTTTCGGATTAATTCTATTATCTGTGTAAATCAAATTATAAATTATAGAAATATAAATAAATGAATTAATAGACACAAAAAAAAAGGAGAGAGGTTGTTTAATTTGAAGAAACGTTACTACGGATTGTTGATTTTTCGTACGACACGATACAGTTCATGGGTTTTAAACGAAAGTTGTTTAAAAATTGAATATCTGTTGTATCGTTCGAAAACTGATACAAGTCACTGCTGCAGGATCTTTTCTTTCATGAGTTAGACAGGATCAGCAGCAGCCAAGAAATGCTGTTTGTTAAAACAGTTTGGTATTAACATTGAATTCTTTTTTACTAGATACAAGTACAATCTGTTTGTTTTTAGTTAAGTAGAAAGCTACACAAAGGGTTATCTGTGCTCTGCCCACCACGGGTATCGAAATCCGGTTTCTTAGCGTTGATAAGCCCGTAGACATACCGCTCTGCCACTGGGAGCTACAAATAGAATACCAGACATAGCTCTAAGCTGTTATTGTAATAGGTTTTCTAGAGAAAAGATAGCATGAACTTTAAAAGTAACATGAAATCACTGAAAAATTAAATAAACACGTAAAGCTGATAAAATTGTAACGAAAATAAGTATATACATTACTAATAGTTATAAAAGAACACAATATCGCGTGTAACAATTAGTGAAAAAACCACTGTAAACGGAACGAACTGTCAGAAGTCTGATATTAGAGACTGAAGAGAACGCACGGATGTCTCGAAACCAGTTTCTCTGATATCAGACTTCTGGCAGTTTGTTCCGTTTACGGTGGGTTTTTCACTAATTGTATGTATATCACGAAAACTTTAACAAATAAGCCGAAACTTTTTGAACATAATCAAGTTTGTTAAGAATAAGTAAACAAAGTTTGAAGTACTTTAAGAAACAGATAACCTAATCCTACATTACTTTTTTCTTTTCTTCTCTTCTCCGGTTCTGCTTCCCTCGAATGTATGGATTACGAATTTAAAGTCTTTATATAAATAAAATAGACCTATCTCATGATCTAATATTCTGTTGGACTGCCTCCAACTTCAGACAAGTTAATGAGTTTTTTTCATATATTTTAAATCACCAAAAAGACGTTTTACGTCATTAGTCTTTTAATTATTAGAGCAGTATATTATTTACTACTGACAATGAAGAATGCATGCGTCATACAGATATTTTCATTTGTGTGTGATTGGCCACATTTTACGATGACGACACTGGAGATTTTTAATTATTAACTTTATGTTGAAATAATTTATGCAGAAATATCGCTATTTCAGAAAATGCTGACGATGACATGTCTAGTTTGTTTGTTTTGTAGTTAAGCAGAGAGCTACACAAAGGGCTATATGTGCTCTGCCCACCATGGGTATCGAAACTAGATTTCTAGCGGTAGAAGTTCTTAGACATGCCGCTGTGCCACTGGTGAGGGGGGCGACAAGTCTTGTACACGTTGACTTGATAGACAGATAGAAAACTTTTTTTCTCCATTTTACAGGCTGGCTTTAACTGATCTAAGCTTTAGATGACAGAATTATGCTATTGAAACAGTGTATTTTTCAAAGACATGCATAGTTGCTGTCCTCCTCATGATCGTGTCATATTTTATAGTTTATGTTGTCAAAATTAAAATATTATTTAAAAAACACCAATTGAATTCAATTCAAGATAAATACGTTTCATTAGCTATCAGCTATCAGTTTTGAAGGTTAAATCTTATATCTAATTATGAAGGTTAAATATAAAATTGTATCTTTAATTATGAAGGTTAAATATAAAATTGTATCTTTAATTATGAAGGTTAAATTTGAAATCTTATCTTTAGTTATGAAGGTTAAATTTAAAATCTTATCTTTAATTATGAAGGTTAAATTTAAAATCTTATCTTTAATTATGAAGGTTAAATTTAAAATCTTATCTTTAGTTATGAAGTTTAAATTTAAAATCTTATCTTTAATTATGGAAAAAGGCGCAACTACCTTTCCTCACTAAGTTGGAAAATCGACATAGATGATGTTCCTATGATCTATATATTCAATACTTTAATTAAACAATCCCTTGAAAATTAATACTGGTATTTGAGAATACATCGGGCAGTTGTACACGTGTTTTTTTTGTATAATATTGATTAAATTTACTGTTTTATAACACCTTCATAAAGGAAATAATATTCTGTCGTGACCGTTTCTCGAATATAAAACTTGTAGCTTACATACGCGTTTTGAAACTGGTACTCTTGCAATCGAACTCTTATGGTTACAATCCCTATAATAGACAACTCCTGTCTTAACTATCAAGGTTACAATCCCTATAATAGATAACTCCTTTCTTAACTCTCAAGGTTACAATCCCTATAACAAACAACTTCTTTCTTAACTGTCAAGGTTACAATCCCTATAATAGAAAACTCCTTTCTTAACTCTCAAGGTTACAATCCCTATAACAAATAACTTCTTTCTTAACTGTCAAGGTTACAATCCCTATAATAGATAACTCCTTTCTTAACTCTCAAGGTTACAATCCCTATAATAAACAACTTCTTTCTTAACTCTCAAGGTTACAATCCCTATAATAAAAAACTCCGTTCTTAATAGTTACACATTCCTATCACCTACTTTTTTTTTCACTTCAAATAGCAAGGCACAAATTAAAAAAACTATTCCAACACAATTATAGAACAACTTTCGAGTCCCTGTTCGTGTAGCAAGAGTACTTTTTTAACACTAAATCTAAGACCTCCAGATCACTTTAGCGTTATAAAACTGGATTATCTGGATTATCAGGGCTACAACTTCTATAGCAGACAACTATCATCTTAATTCTTACACTCCTAATGGTTTAACTTTTGTATAATTATATCATACTATCAGTGTAAAGTGGAAAATACATGTCACTATATTTGTCTTGAAATTAAAACCGAATACAACTCCTCACTCGAGAGTTTAGTTTATATATTGGTTCAACACTTCATACCTTTTTCTAGTTCGATTCCCCTCAAAGGGGAAAGCAAATATAGCACATGGTGTAATTTGTGCTACAACGACAACAACTTTGTATTTCACGTGCTGAATATCTAGTCATTAATCAATAAGATCTGGCAGTTATAAATAAATATTTCATCATGTCTGTCCCAGATAATTTACGTAATTTGGTTTTTCTGTTGATGAATGTTTAAATATAATGACTTAGCAGGTTTCCTTGCATTTGCTTATTTAATATTCGAAGGATTATACTTTATACACTTGTTTACATGATTTTCTAGTCCATAACACGTGCACATTTCATAACTAATGCTCATTGGTAATTCTTAGGGCTCATAACCCTAAAAATCGGGATTCAATACCCTCTATGGGCAGAGACAGGTAACTCATTGTGTAGCCCTGCGCCTAATAACAAAAAAGCAAAATAAATATCATAACTAATAAACTATCTGAGAGTGAAAGATAAAAATCAAATGGAGAACATGAAACATGTTTTTTGTTTTTTTCTGTTAACAGGGCTAGCCATCTCGGAAATTATCGAGTTTTTGTTACACATTTTATAATTAAATGGGAAATAAAAAAAAACAGATAAAAGCCTAAAATGCTATTGGAAAGGATTACACTTCAAAAATAATTATAAATTCATTTGGATGTCGTTTTCAGAACTGAGATATGTCCTGTTTAACGCGCAGTTAGTTAGGAATGAAATGGGAGTTGCTCTTGTTTTCTACAAAATTTGAAACAAAAAGTATTATTATCAATGGATTTGTCTCAAAATTTGGCGTGCCTATAAAGCTTTACTTGGATTACTGACGAAACTTTCAATCAGACTCGTTTTCGGAAATGTGCTGTATCCTTGGGATTCAAAAAGCCAGGAAAATAGCCATTTGTTCATCTTATGGGGACAGGGTGGAGAGATACAACCACACAATATACTTGGCCTGGTGGTTCGGAAGCTCGACTCGCAACCTGCGGGTCACGGGTTCGAATCCCCGTTGCTGAATAAGCTTGCCCTTTTAGCCGTAGAGGCGTTTTAATATGATGGTCAATCCAACTATCCGTTGGTAAAATAATAGGTCAAGAGTCGGCGTTATAATATGATGGTTAATCCGACTATTCGTTGGTAAAAGAATAGGCCAAGAGTTGGCGATGGGTGGTGGTTACTAGCTGCCTTCCCTCTAATCCAGCGTTTTCCATACGACGGTCCGCGAACCGTTACTGGTCTTTCAATTAATTTCTACCGGTCCTCAACGTGTCTTGACTGTTGAAAGCAATGACGCTTATTTACTATTTTTTTTTTTTTAATTTATTTGTATGACTAAAAGTCGCCTAAGTCCTTTA
>NW_013665887.1:280938-286852 GCF_000517525.1 Limulus polyphemus
CAAGAGTCGGCGTTATAATATGATGGTTAATCCGACTATTCGTTGGTAAAAGAATAGGCCAAGAGTTGGCGATGGGTGGTGGTTACTAGCTGCCTTCCCTCTAATCCAGCGTTTTCCATACGACGGTCCGCGAACCGTTACTGGTCTTTCAATTAATTTCTACCGGTCCTCAACGTGTCTTGACTGTTGAAAGCAATGACGTTTTTTTACATTTTTTTTTTTTTTAATATTTGATGACTAAAAGTCGCCTAAGTCCTTTATCTGAAAATGTTTTTTTTGGAATTTTACCGGTCTGTGATTGCCAAAAGTCTGGGAACCATTGCTCTAGTCTATCAGTGCTAAATTAGGGACGGCTAGTGCAGATAGCCATGGTGTAGCTTTGCGCGAAATTCACAACAAACCAAGCCAAACCTCAGAAAGCATGGATCAAGATCTTCCACTGTTACTTATAAGTTATCGTTCAGCAATACATGAAGCTAACAGCCACACAGCTGTAAATGCCCTCTGTACTCTTGTTCGGAGAACATTCGCTCAGAAGTCTTACACAGGATATTCAAAAATATCAAGGAATATCATCGATGACATATTATTAAAAACAAATTTCTTGACGCCAGGTTCGCATAATAATTTTCTTATCACAGTGGTTATTGCAACTATCATGTTATACATACATTTTAAAGTTAAGCATAACTTAAACCATACTGGTTTGATATACAAATGAAAATAATAATAAAAAAATGCAGAAAGAAGCACTTCATTACTGTTAGAAAGGATTTATTCAAAATGAGCTGGAGAAACACAACGAATATATGATAGAACAATTTATTTTCATTAATCTAACTTCAGGGAGACGTGATCCAACACATTCTGTACGTTGCCAATGCTATTTGTTTACATTATTTTAATATGTGGAGGTGTGCATATGGAAAATTCTGATTTTGATTAACATATGAGTACCACACACATAAACTGAAAAAGGTTTTAGGGACTGTTTTTTCAAACGAAACATATTGTCACGTACGAGAAAACAAATATGAATACTTACGTAATATTGAAAAGTAAAAAAATAATTTATTAAAAAATGTTACTTTGAAAATAATTAAAACACATAAAATAACTACCTTATATTTTTTATTTTTTGTTTGGAAAATTTCGCACAAAAAACTTTAAAGTACGATATAAATTGGTGAAAATATATTTGATTTAAGCTAGTGTAAGAAAAATGCTTAAACTTAGCATTTTTAGCTAGTTCGATTAAAGCTACAAATAAAATGTTTGTAAATTTTTGCACTTTTAAATGACGTAAGAACAATTTGCAAAAACTTGACTCAAACATCAAGAAAGTTGGTAAGTCAAACAATGTCATTATCTCAATAAAAGTGTTATTGAGGCAAATATTCTCGTTAAAATAGCATATAAAAAAGGATGAGCAAGATACCATGGAGACTATCAACATTATCTTTTAAAGCTCAGAAGTAACCAACTTAAAACTTTAACGTTTTAAAAGTAAAATAGCATAAAATTTAATACGCAATATTTTTTTTCACCTAAAATAAAACAATTTCCAAAGACTGTGTGGCGCTAGTTGCCAAAGGTTTCTTTACATGATATAGCTACTTTTTTATGCTATTATTTGTTAAAATTGTGTCAAATATTTAAACTTCACCGAGATGTCGTGTTTATCATGTAATTGCTATTAATTTGCAATTTGTGTAATGTTCAAATTTATACAACTCTACAGTTAACTATAGTGGGCTGTACTCAAACATTACGTTTGTTTATTTTTGTTCGGTTCGAAAGAATTTTTATGTGAAGTGTTTCTTTGTATCGTATACTTTGATTTTGAATGTAATTAGTATTATGATGAAATACAACATTACATTGTTTGGAATTTAGTTCTTGCAACTTAGTATTGAGATGGTTAATATTGTTATCATGAACAGATGCATAGCATAGTCTAGATTAGTAATAATTATTACAAATTACAGTGTTACTGTTACCATTTAGTAGTACTCGGTGTAGAACAATTACAACGACTTGCGATAAAATTAGTGTTTTTAGCCAGTACGTATTACTTTAGGTATGGGCAAAACAAATAAAATTAAATGTGTATTCCTTCATCTTTGTATCCTAAAATGGTGCACATTTTTTTGGCAACACACATGCTTATAAATTACAATGTTAGTGGCTATTTATTTTAGTTTATTTTGCTGATCAAACTGAAACTGTTAGATAGAAACTTAATACGAAACATTTTTTTCTGCAAAGAAAACATATTAGATTTGTCTTAAGTATGCATCAATAAATAAAACATGCAACGTTATCAGAAAGATTATGGAAAATGATGTGCACAGATGTAGTAATTATAATGGAACTTGTAACAAGAAGCAGTGTAATATGATGATAATGAAAACAAAAAGATAAAATATACTATATACTGTTATTTTCTTATGTGTAATATTCCAACCCATTGGAAGAACTATAGTAAAAATTCTTCTCATCATTAAAAAAAAAAAACTTCTAGAAAACTAATACATACTGTTTTGGAAGCCAGTAACAGTTATACAGCCTGTTACATTTTTAAAATGTTATTTATATGGTAAATTGACTATTAAGTTTACACTTGAAATGTTAAAGTTTCATAAAGGCTTAGAATGATAATTTTTTTGGGTGCTAGATTCTATATAATGCTTTCAAATAATATTAAATATATATGAATGCCCTTGTCTTATCTCTACTCTGCACTTATGAGTGTCTTATCCATTGCTAACTATCTACTTTTAATAAATTTTTTGGGGTTAATGTAAACTCAAAATATGAATCCTTTATGGCTAAACCTTGTAGTAAACATAGGCATCCTATTTTATATAGACCTTAGTCTAGCCTCAAGTTTTAAACTTTATAAGTATGTATCTATTTATTCACATGGAGAATGCCCAAGGATGAAAAGGCATTATACATTTTGCAGATTAATCATAAGTTGATAAATGTTTTGTTTGAAAACTTGAAAGACTATTTTGTCAAGGGTAGCAAAGGGAAAAGCAGAAACTGTATTATTGTTTATTGTACAACAATACTTAATGTACAAATACACCATATAATAATACACTATGTATAATATTAACCTTTTTTACACCAGAGACACAGATAATGGAGATGATTTATATTGGTAAGCAACACTCATACTACTCCCCAGGTTAAATTCCAGCTGAAATGCAGCAGATACCACTAACAGATGAAGAGGCCCTTGTCTTACTTCAGTCTATATCAAGTGATGAGTTAGAGGTATGGTGCTGATTTCAGTACCTTAGATTTGAATAAATACTCTTGTTCTAATTACCATTTGAAAGGCTAATCATATGGTAATTATTAAACAATTATTTTTTTTATAAATATCTTTCCATTTGGTGAAAGAGGCATATGGATGATTTTTGCATAGGAACTGATATATGAGTTATTTGCAATTAAACACTTTTAATGTACTAGTATGTGATAAAAGATTATTAGGCTAGTCACAAGAATGTATTTGTTACTGAACAGCTGAGTAACTTGCAACTTGTAGTCAAGAAATTCTTATTATTTGTTTAAATATGTTAGTTTACTATTGAAACATTTCTTACTAATTGTTAAAGAATATATATATAATGAACCCATTGCAAAGTACTTTGTTACAAGTTTATGATGTACAGTGTTAAATTGTAATCACGCTGAGATAAAATAGCTAGAAATGGTTAAAACAATATGGCATGTAATCTTATATATATATATATATATATATATATTGTGAACTGTGGTGTCTGTCTGAGCATTCATCTGTCTCCCATTTGAAAAGCTGCTTATGCAGGCAAAGTTCAACATTCACTTTTGAAGTGCTGGGAAAACAAACATTAATAATGTTGATGACAAATTTTATTTCACAAGCAGGATATTCTACACTAAATTGTTAGGAATTAATCACACTGTCATTTACATTTCAAAATGTGATGTAACTTAAAGAATAAAAATGTAGATATATCGTATGTTATTCTTGAGTAGCTCTTAGCATGACTGAAATGCTCAACAACTATTTTTCCTGGTGGGCAGTATAAGTAGTTCAGAACTTTGGCTCTGAGTGAAACCAAGAGTGCAACACAATTAACCTTTTTAAAGTCCATGAATAATTTAAATTTGATAGATTAACTTAAACTTTTCCTATCACAATGTATGGGTACTGTTGTTAGATTAATTTTAACTTTTCCCGTCACTGAGGATGGGTACTTTTGCTTGTGTGTTATTTAATAAATGCTATTATCCTTCTTTAACGTTCTGAGTTGTGAAGGATTCTATGTTGTACTTTTCTTATTTATGCTGAAAAATATTGTGCTGTTGTATATGTAAGTATGTGTGTGTGTATATCTGTATATTAGGGCTGTGTTCAAATTTTCAAAGATTCATTTTCTACCCAGGAATTCAGAGATAGTTCTGAATATTTAAAGTTTCATCATGTTATATTCAAGTGGTATTAATTTTATTTTCTCTTAATAACAGAAAACTGTATGACAACATTTGAATAGTTATCATATGTTAGATGTTACATAAAAAATTTGCTCTTCTGAGTTATACTTTTACTCAAACAAAAGTTGTATTAAAAAGAAAAACACCAAATTGTTGTATGTGGAAGCTTCTTCCATGCATTGGAGCAGACCATTTTAAAAGGAGCACCATCATATTCCCACTTCCACCCCTCCTCAAGACTTATTTTATGTCAACAGTGTTGTTAAAAAAATGTGACTATGACTGACAATACCCTGTTGTAACCTTTTGTCATAGTTTAAGGTTCATATTTATTTTTAATTAAACTATTAGTGTTACTCTGTTCTGTTCTACTGTTTATTTGTTACTATGTTTATCACGTGTGTTTAGTTAATCAATAATTTTGTGTTAAAAACTTTTAAAGATTTTTTACTTAACTTAGCTACAGTTCTTTTAAGTGGCTGCAATAGGGTGTTTTTGCAATGTAAGCTTACTGTATGTAGTTATAACATGTGACTTATTGGTCCATCTCGGCTGTTCCATCCTCAAAACTAAATTAAAATGATTAAAAACCCTGTCTGAAACATTTTCAACAATTCAATGTCCTTCCTAAGGTAAGGAGCCCAATACTGAACACAATATTCCAAATGTGGCTTAACCAGTGACCTGTACAATGAAAGTATAACCTCTTTAGACTTGTATTCAATATTTTTATAGATACAACATAAAATCTTATTTGCGCTATCACTAGCAACAGCACACTGCTTGGATGTCTTTAGAGACTGATCAACAATTACACCAAAATCCCTTTCCTTCATAACACTGTTAAGGTTATTCCCATCCAAATTATACTTATAATTCAAAGTATGATAACCCACATGCATTATCTTGCATTTATTGTAAATAAAACCCATCTGCCATTTATTTGCCCAACTCACTAAATGATCTAAATCCTTTTCTAAATCAGCAGCATCCTCTTCACAGCTAGCAACACCCAAGACCTTAATATCATCTGCAAATTTAAGTAATTTATTGACTATCCCTTCATCTATGTCATTGATGAAAATCAAAAAGAGCAAAGGTACTAAGACTGAGCCCTGAGGTACCCCACTTGTGACATTAATCCAGTTTGACTGAACTTTATTTGTAACAACTCTCTGCTTTCTTCCATCCAGCCACTCTTCTATCAGATTTGCTACCTTATCCCCCACACCTATAGAGCTAATGTTTTTTTACAAGCCTTTTATGTGCCACCTTGTCAAATGCTTTCTGAAAATCCAGATACACCAAATCTATACCCTTACCCTCATCTACGTGGGCAGTAACCTTTTCAAATAATGTTAAAAGATTTATAAGGCAAGATTTTCACTTAGTGAAACCATGTTGACTATCCAATAAAATT
>NW_013665887.1:287470-325867 GCF_000517525.1 Limulus polyphemus
CATCCCTCAAGAGTCCTATCCTAACATTTTGTTTCCCCCCTTAATGTATTTAAAGAAATCCTTACTGTTAATTTTTACATTTTCAGCCAACTTTTTTTGATACATCCTTTTTGATGTCCTAATTTCCTGTTTCACCAACTTTCTCCTAATCTTCTAAGTCTCCTGTCATACCAGTCAATTTAAATTTCTTAAATTTATTATGCTTTTCTTTAATTTTATTTCTTAAACTCTTTGTGAGCCAACCTGGTTTTACTTGTAGCTACCCTTCTTTCTATTAGGAATATGTAAGTATCCCACCTTATATCAAATATGTTTGCATAGTAATGTGTTTCTTATTTCATTTAATGCATTAAAACATGATTGCTGTTCTCTATAATGTATTTTAAAATTATATGTGAATATTTTTACGTGTAAAATAAAAGAGTGTTTCAATGAAATATGAACTATTTCTGGTCACATCATCAGTAAATTATACAAATTAGTTTTATTGAAGGTTTGAACCTTTATTCATTAATGTGTTCTGAAACTTCAAAGGTCAAAATCTACCCTCTGTTACAGCTCTAATGAATGTGTAATATTAAATGTGTGTTGTGTGTATGTATTATATATATATATATATATATATATGTTATATAAAATACTTTATGTATACATTGTTTTATCCTATTAGAATAAATATTTGAAATTTTTCTGTCACGCAGGTCAAAAAGTTTTTTTTATTCTTAACAGCTTCCTCTGTATGTATGGGTGTGTACAGATACTATAACAATATTTTAATATTATTTAGAGTGTAGATTAATTAATTTAATGTTTCTCAGGTTAGTTTGGGTTGACCACCTTTTTTAGGATTCTAATTAAACACCACTAACAATCAGTATTTCATTTTGGTGAGAGCAGAATACTTCCTTTTGGTCATTGTACTTAATGGAAAAAAATTATGATGATTACAGTAGAAATAGAACATTCACGAATCAGTCTCGCATATTGTGTAGTTGTATCATAATTACTGCATCTAATCAAAGGATACATCAACACCATGTAGATTAACAATAAAGCCTTAATGTCTACAATTCCACTACTACCTAAAACAGCATCGGACAAAAGTTTGAGGTACAATCAAGCAGTTCTACAATCACAAATTCATTTGCATTGTATTTGGTTTGTATCGCTATTTAGGTAAACATGCATTTATAGAAGCTTATAATTATTTGAACAGTAATTTTTACATGTCATTAAATGAATAAAAGCCAGTATGATCCTTTTCTTTTGTGTATGTATACTTGGCTGTTATCAGTTATTTAAAAAACAGGATTATAGTTTATTGCACAAAGTGTTCCCAAATTGGCAATGGCACATGAGCACAACACACACAATAATTAACATTTATACTTTCTTAGTCTGCTCATTGTTATTGAACTCTCACACATGGCATGCATGATCCTTGCATCCTAGCCTTATAAAAAAAAACAGCATCTTTATCTAGGTATTTTAATGTACATTCTCTAATATTATTATCAGTTGAATGTTCTGATGAATATTTGTGTACATTGTATACTACTTTTGGCTACAGAACTCAATGATATGGCTACTGTTAATTTTCCGTACCAGTCTAGATACAACATTTTAAGAGTCAAATCTGAAATGTGAATTCTTTTCATCACTATTTTTGTCATTATTCACAGTGGCAAAGAGAAAGTATTTTGCTAAAATGAAAAAAAAAATCTTAAATGGCAAGTGTTTCTCAGATCATAAGGTCTAACTTTACTGACAGTTTTTAGGTAGAAGATTATAATTATTTATTGGACTTTATGTTTCTAAACCGACTCAAAATTATATTGAAATTTTAATATAAACAAAACAATTAAATAAGAAAGAGAATTTATGTTATTTTCTTAATACTTAGGAGACACTAAAGTATTTTAGTA
Organism: Limulus polyphemus; assembly: GCF_000517525.1. NCBI lineage: Eukaryota > Metazoa > Arthropoda > Merostomata > Xiphosura > Limulidae > Limulus > Limulus polyphemus. The sequence goes on from NW_013665887.1 coordinate 289,396, forward strand.
CTTTCAGAAATTATTTAGAATTACCATTTAATTGTTTCTAATTCAGTTTCAAAGTAGGGCTCCTGTTAAGCACATTATGTAGCAGGGTGTTTGGACAAGCTCTAAATAACTTCCTTAAAATATAGGTTAAATTTATTTGATGGTAGGAAATTTTGGAAATTGGAAGCAAGTAAGAAATTGATAAAGAAACAAGGGAAATGAGGAGACTGCAATAAGAGCTTTTAAAGCATAACAGTAGTTTTAAAGATAAATGTCAGATTTAAATATAAGCATAGTAGATTTGAAATGAGCTTAATTGCTGCTACTTTACTGCTAGAACTTTTAGAAGGGAGATGTATGAGCTTAGGTCTCAAGTTGAAATGGAAGACTACCATATCATGGAAAGTACTCCAATTTCGTGATGTAGGGAACACTGATAAGAGGAATATATATTTTGAAATTCCATGTTATAAGTTGTATAATGGTGATAAAAGTTTTGAAAGAGGTATGTAGTGGCTTTCTTTATATACAAAGTATGAACTGCAGTCTGATGTGGTTGTAGACATAAAAAATGATATTGAAGAGGTTTTATTTGTACGGGTTACAGTGAGGGTTTCAAGAGTAGAAGGTTTTTAATTGGCAGCCATTATAGACCACTGATCAGACAAGTGATGTCAAAGAGAAATTATACAATGAGATCAGAGTTGTGACTAATAATCATGAAGAACTTTAATGTTAGGCACAGTAGTTGAGATTATTATATGGATTTGAATAGTGTGGAAGAATGGGAGGTTTATTGAAGTGATTCAGGGTGGTTTTCCATATCAAACAGTCATAGAGCCAGCCATAAAGGATGCCATTTTATATTTACTGTTAACCACTAATGAGGATGTAGTTAGAAGGGTTGAATGTTTAGGAAAGGTGATCATTGCATAATTAACCCTAAGGAACAAAATGAAATTTTTAGTTCCTTGTTTTCAGAAAGCCAATTCTGAAGTCACAAAAAATATATATCATTAATTAATTGGGATAGTGAGTTAATAGCTGACATGGGATAGATCTGTGAAATTTAAGAAATAAGTTGCTTTAAATTCAAAAAATAGGCTTGTTCATAATAATAAGAAGAAAAGAATAATGGGGAACATCAAACCTAATTGTCTTAGTAAAGACATATAGAAGAAAAGTGGTAGTACCATCAGTTTAAGAAATCAAAATTAAAATATAACAAGAAAGGTATAAGGAGTTATAGAAATTTGGTTAAAAAATAATTTGGATATCAAAAAAGGACATAGAGTAACAGCTGTCTGATAATGTTAGAATTAATAGCAAAGACTTATTGTGAGTATGTTAGAGCTAAAATGGAGCTTAAGCCCATAAAGGATGCTGGTTTTGTTAAAGAATAAAAGAAAGTTGAGTATTTAAAATGACTTAGCTATAATTCTGATGCTGAACATCTTATTGGAAACAGTGGAATTGACCTGAATAATTTAGATATTTATACTTGGATGGTAATTAAAAAGAGTGAGAGGCTTGAAATAATGTACCAGGACCAAAAAATGGTTCCTCTGGTATTTTCAAGTAAGCTAAAGGTGAAAAAATGTAAGCCTTTCCCTATTGGATTGTGAAAAGGCAATGTGCAGGTGTGTAAAGATTGGAGAATTGCTAAGGTTATTTTTGTTCTTAAAAGAAATGATAAGATTTGCCCTGAAAAATATAGTACAGTTACCAAAGGAATGGAAAAATTCTAGAATTTTAAAAAAAGCAGCTTTGCAACTAATTTATTGAATTATGATATCATAAAAGGGAAATTTTATCTTACTAATAATTTGCTAACTTTTTTTGAAGATATTGCTTGTTATTTGGATGATGGAAAGGGTGTGGATTTGAAAATGTGCCACACAAACAATTAGCTAAGAAAACCATGTATGTAAGGGTTGGGGAATGACAAATTAGTTGAATTGAATGGTGTTTGTATGAGAGAAAGCAAACACTTGTTATCACGGAGTCCAGTCATATTGTTCCTTTGTTGCAAGTGAATCAGTGGTGTGCTTCAGGGATCAGTGCTTGGGACTTTGCTTTTCATTATATACATTAATAACATTGACAGGAGTATATTTAGCACTAGTGAAATTTGCTGATAACAAACTCTTGTGTATTTTTATTTGTATTGAGTATGTTGAGGCATTTCTACGGAATGACTTGACTCCTTTGATAAGTTGGGCAAACATTTGGAAAATGACCTTTAATTATAGTAAGTGCCAGTAATCCATTTGGGTTATCAACATGAGTAAAGAAAGGATCTTGGAATAATGCTAGATAAGTTGCTCAAGCTATCTAGGCAATTCTCTGTTGATAGTTTTAGTAGATCTAATAGTTTGATGATGTATTTATAGACATTGAGTATAATTATCTCTATAGAAATCATTAGTTGGTACCTTGCTTCCATTATTATGTAATTTTGATCTCATTATATAAAAATAGATATTGATTTAATCGATGGGGTTCAAGGGAGAGACACAAGGATAATTCTGGGACTGGGTTATTTTATTTCTTTTGAAAAAAAAAAAGAGTAAGAGATGAATATTCAGGGAATTGGGATGATAAGGCTTATGTTTTCTATATGCTGAATTTTGAAGACATTTTGAGCAAGAGGATACAACTTTAGCATTTGTAAAAAATTGACTAGAATCCAATCATGACAACTTTATATATACCTTGGTTATTATCTTTAGGCACTGAGTTGCTTTCAACACAAGTGGAGGCTAGTACCGTACAAGAGTTTAAGAAGGGAATCATTGATTTTCAGAAATATAAAGGGTGGTTTTAATATTTCTTTTTCTTGGGTATTTATATGCATGAACAGTTTTGAAAGACCAAATGTTTTTTAGTTGTCCAATGTATAAATAAACTAGACAGTATAGTTTATTTCATATATGAACCACAAACATTACAAATAACTTCATATATAGTGTACCATGTTTTCAAGTTCTGATTCCCCATTTCTTTTTCAGAGATATTTCTAAGGCTGCATGTTAGAAAAGGACTGAAAATTACAAATGTCATTACATTCTAAATAATATACATAGGGTGATAATTGTTTTTGAAAGTTTGATTTACAACACTCATTTTGCTCCAATATATGAATAAGTAATTCGCACTAAATTTTATCCATACTGAATAACATTTAGAAGTTGCTCAAGGTAGTTGAAATTTTAGCTTGTAGCTTGTATTATATCCACATATTCTGAATATTATAGAATGTTTCAGAATATTCTAAATAATTTTGGAATCTTCTGGTGCATTGTTATGGAATATTCTAGCACTTTCCAAGATATTGTAGCATATTCCAGAGTATTCTATATTATTCAAAATGTTCAAGAACACTCCATACATAGATAATCCATGCTGTCACTCTTTACTTCTGGAATTTTCTGTTTGACATGATGGTAGTTTCTTGAATTTCTACAAGACAACTTTAGGTCAGCCAACCTAGAGATGGTTATTGAGAGCTTCTTGAACTAGCCATAACCTTTCTTGGATGCGTTTCTCCTTGTGGAGTGTGATTTATAGCACCTGTAGCACTGTATGACGGATGGCAAGGTATTAGATGCCTTCAAGATATGTATATTTATCAAACAGTTTAAGCTTGCTGGCTGTGAGGAAAAGGACTTGGTGACACCTGCATCTTTGTTGTTATGGTTCAAGTCTATCATAGAACATGGTTCACTGTTCCTAATGCTATTTCTGCTCCTCAAAGTGATCTTAACCTCCAATAATTTCTTGTTAAGTATAAGAAAGTGAATTCTGCTCTTTCAAAATCTGCTTGTCAAAAATTTGCTGAACATTTATGATATCTCAATGAAGAACTTGGTTTGACATTCTTTGATTCAACTGTATCCAGAGACAAAATGAGCAATGGTAAAGGCATAGATGAACCTCCAAAAGCACATCCAACCAAATATCAGGAAGGGTTAGGACATGTCAATTGTAGATTTCATCTGGATTCCTAAATTATGACCTTAAGTCATGGGAGCTCAGAAAGGACTACAGGGAGGCACTACAGACAGTCTAACACTTGAATGTTGTAAATGACAATGCTGAAAGAGGTGTGGCCCTTATTGAGGAGTATAATGCCATTATCACCAAGAAAGAAGAACAGAAATATTTCCTCCGTAAAGTTGTGCAGGATCGTAGAAGACACTTTCCTAACAGCTAAAAGGAAATAATAACAATGCAAAAGTGGCTAACTACACCAAACTCATATGAAATAATAATATACTTTAAATAACTCCTTTATAATACATAATTAATATGTTTTTCTATCATATAGAACCTACAATACCTGCCCACTGCAGTCTAGAACTTTAACCTCATTGAGCAACCTCTAATTATGGTCCAAACTGGATGAAGTTTGACATTTAATGTTTTTTTGTGTACATTGGAGGGGATGGGAGCTTTCGAATTTTTAACTTGAAATTTTACCTGCAAATAAGGACCACCTTAACGTGTATACTACTGTAGTTTAGTGTCTAAATAGTGGTCACTTTTTATGACTAAATTTTATTTTGGGCTAACTCAGGTTAGACATACCTCTTTTAAATTAATGAAAGTTAATTTTATAGTCTTTCAGTCAGGATATTTATGATGAAGTGGCAAATGAAGTAAGCTTGGGGCTCTGTTTCGAGGTTCATAGAGCTGTGAAGCTTGGATTTTTGTTTTTGGATGAATCCAAGGAAGAGTAAGTATCTTTTACAACTGAATGTTAAAAAATTATTTCACTTTACATATAAATATACTAAGGTGGCTTTAGTGTGTTGACATTCATTCCTTACTCCATATCTGAGCTTTAAAGTCTACTTGACATAGTCCTGTCAAATTCTGTCCTTTTACGCACACACACACACAAAGCAATGGAACAAAAGCTGAAACTTGTGATGCTTGAAATGTTGTAACTTAATATATTAAAACATCTGTCAGTAAGCATATTGATACATTCTCTGTAAGATATGTTAATACCAAGCTTCTATTGATGGTATTTACTGACAATAACTTTTTCATTTTTCAACAGACAGTTTTATCTTATTAGTATTGACTAGTATATTGTTTTTTATAATTCTGAAATTCTAATAGTTACAAAGTTATATGAATTTTGAATATAGCAACTAGTAAATAATGTTTTTTAATTCCAAAAGTCTAATAATTACAAAATTGTATGAATATAATTTAAAATGAAAATGTTTTAATATTTAAAACATGTATATTCATTAATATGAGCCTAATATCTTTAACATTCAAAATACCTGAAACTGCAGATAGCCAGGTGAAGCTTCGCAATAACACAAACAAACAAACAACTGATGTGAATGTCCTCTGTTTGAACAGAATTTTTGCTTTCAAAGAGAGTATGTATATAGAACTTTCAGTTTCTGTTGTACAAAGTGTAATGTTTACACCTGAGACTTGGAAGATGTTATTATTTTTAATGTGTTGCAATGTTCAAATATTTTTATTCTGAAGCAAGTACAGTTGCCTACTTTGTAACTACATTTGCTGGATGTGTTTTCTAAGATTTTATGTATTTATAATTTTTTTATGTTTTTCTCTATTTGTCTGTTCCTTCATGACTGGAAGTGAGAAGAAATTTGGTAAGTGAACCATGTTATGTGTGTATTTATACATACGTGTATTAGTTTTTAAAAATTGTCATTTTAACTCTGTAATAAACTTGGCAATAATTACATTAAATACTAATCAGTTAAGTACTAGCTTACTGTTAAGTGAACTTAATTTTCTCTAGAATGTATATGTATATATACACATATATATATATATATATAGAGAGAGAGAGAGAGAGAGAAAAGATAGAGAGAGTTAATTTCTGAAGAGCTTGGTAGTTGCTTCATTTTTAATTTCTATATATATAGAGAGAGAGAAAGAAAAAAAGATAGAGAGAGTTAAAAATTTCTGAAGAGCTTGGTAGTTGCTTCATTTTTTAATTCCTTGTGATATCTTTGTCAGTTGCTACATCTCAATTTTGTAATGAGTAAGATATATTTAACAAGAAAAACAAAAAGACTAAAACCTATATACAAGAAACATGTGTTTCAAGTATTAATTATTTACAAAGAAAAGGTGTAATATATATATATATAATGTGTTCAACTGTAATATGGTGGTACTCTTGCAGAAATTGTAGATGAAATTGGCCGTGATGTGTTTGGTCAAGTACCCATGAAAAAACAATTTGAATGCATCTGTCCAAATTGTCAGCGAAACCTTGCTGCTTCAAGATTTGCTCCACATTTGGAAAAATGCATGGGAATGGGCAGAAATAGTTCTCGTCTTGCAAGCAAAAGGTATATCATCAATAGCTGTAAAGAAACCTATGAAATAGTAATATACTCATGCCTATTATGAAACTATTAATAGCAAAGTGTCAAGGTTTTAGTTAAAAAACAGGATGTTGTGTGTATAATGACTTTATAAACAGTTTAATGTTACTCATACAACAAACTGTTAATAAATAACACCAAATATTTGTTTGTTAATTACTTTCATTTTAGGATTTCTTTTTAATTGCTTGTGTTGCATTAGTCATTCAAATTTTCATTTATATTTTTCCAAACAAATTGTAGTTTAGTATGATTCAGCTTTTTTCCTATTGATTAATATTAAAGTTAGCAAGGTAAAGGAATTTGAAAGTATTTATTTATGTTGAAATATTGTAGTCCCAGCATTATTTTCTCTGTAGAGCATTTATATTTACTTAACTTTGTTTGTCTGTCAGATGGTTTTAAGGAGGAGTAAATATTCATATATAAAATTACATTTGTATAATATTATACGTTTCATATTTAAGGATGAGGCTGGGACTTTTAATCCTTTCCATACAATCAGTTTTGCTGACTGCTAACTATAACATTACATTTTTACTCCAAGCTAGATGGATAAACTGTTGTTTACACTTGTATAAAGAATGTTTTGAAGAAGGTCACTTAATCATAGCAGCTTAGACCTATTTGTTTAAAACAAATATCAAACTTTTTCAATGTTAGAAAACAAGCATTACTTTATCTGTGATATGAAGGCTGCAGATGCTATTCCTGAGGTCAGTTGCATTTCATAAGATTGATGTTTATTATCCAGAACTGCAATTTCCGAGATAAGCTACTTTGAAGGACAGAAAGATAAATCTTTGTCCTAACATCATAATAAAATTTGTACAGATTCTTCATTGCACGTGGAAGTCAACTTTGAGACAATTTTTAAGGAGATTAAAGGTACAAAAAGCACATTCATTGCTGTACCAAGGAGTTTAATGGATTGATGTGATTCCATTCTTTTTGTCTGTGTTTCTTATGATAAAAGTTGATTTTGAGATGTAGCTGGAAATTTATGAGATTTTGTCAACTTCAAATTCTCATTTACCATCTTGTTTATGGTATATGAGAAATTATGTCCAGTTTTATTTCAATGACATTTCAGTCAAAGAGTTATTTTTCATAACCAAATCCTTCATTTTTTTGATGATGGTGTTGTTCTTCATTGGTTGGGTTGCAAGTGCCTATTGCTGTCTTAAACACTTCAGTGGGTGAGTGTTTCCACTCCTCTGGAGAACTTTGAAGACCCCCCATCATTGAAATGTGTTCTTTGACTATACATAATTTATTAATCTCACTGTATATATATATCCTTCCTCAAAGAGTCTGTGACAAACCTTTCCAGACACAGCATTGTACTGTTGATTAGTTGGGGGCTCACCCTGAACCAAATGTACTGGTGCTAAACACATCACCAGCTTATCAACCTCTCATTTGGTGTGACATATACAAATTATTGATACAACATGAGGTTAACCCTCTTTTTAACATTAACTTGTATAATTAATGATCATACTTCTTTAGGTATACTGTTTAAAAAACATGTATTTGTCAGTTTGTTAAAAACCACAGCAAACGAGTCCTAGCCAATCTGGTAAAATTTAGTGTTGCTCAGCAAACCTTGAATTTCTTTTTTCCTAACAAAGATAGTGATGTTGTGAAGAGAAAAGAAATGAAAATGCGATGCAGTTAACAAAACAAACAGGACCTTTTTTACTAACTTTTCATTTTGTTTTAGACTTTGAATTTTCATATACTTTCCTTTGGTTTACACAAAATGTAGTTTATCTGTTCACGCTGTAGTTATATATACATCATATTTTCACATGCCTTATCAGAAAATGTGAAAATAAAGACTAATAATATATGGAAGAACTTGTATTCAAATATTTCCTTAGTGTGTGTGTGTGTGTGTATATCATTAATTAAAAAAATTATATTTTATTTTGTGCACATTGTAGTGCTTCTATTCTGTAAGCCTTTTCATTATTGGTCATGAGTAAATGGTTAATGATGAGTGATATTTTTTGACATTCCTGTTCATAACTTCATTCTTTTTGATATTGATGTTTGATGTTTACACTTGGAGGATTTTTTGTTTATATATATACAGGATGTTGAGTACTTTATATTATAATGATTTTTTAATATGAAAATCAGAAAGTCACATGACAAACACAGGCGATGTATAAAGTCACTGTGCAACAGCATCTATCATAAATACATTCTGATATTGTTTGAGGTTTTGTAGTTAATATGATGCCACTGAAAATTATTGCCTCTGGGAATTTTATGTAACAGTTAATTTTTAAACAAATTATTCATACACTTAAGACTGTGCAGTTAGTGGTTTTTATTAATTGATTAATTGACAGGCTCACTAATTAATCACCTCTCACTGACTCAGCAGTAAGTCTGAGGGCCTATGATGCTAAAAATCAGATTTTGATAGTCACTGTGTAGCTTCATGCTTCGTAACATACAAGCAAAGAAAGAAAAATGAGGTTATGCTGGCTTCATAACTGTGTGAACCATTGCATTATTCTAACATGTTATTAATCATTAATCTAAAACCTAGACACTGTTAGAGTGTCTGGAAAAAGCCAAGGTGCAAACATTTAATAAGGCAATGCATAGTTGGCATTCATATTGTTGTATTGGCTTAGAAATAATCAATTATTAGCTTAGGTCTTTGTCTGAATTGTTGTAGATTTAAGCTATGTTAATTTCTGAAAAGCTCAAAAAAAGGTTTTGTGATAAATAATGCCAATCAAATAAAAACACAGACATCCAACTTTTTTATACACTGTATGGTAGTGTAAGAATGTCCAACTGTTTTTTATTATTATTATTAATCTTTGAAAAACAAAACTGAGAGGTCTGGACCACTCCTTTAGATCCTTGCCTGCTTATACAACATTAAAGTATACAGTTATGCAATTAAAAACATAACACAATTGAAAAAACTGTCAATTTACACTTCATTTAATACTTAAGAAGCCAAAGAGTCTGCAGTAAGTGCTGCCAGATAGTTGCTTTGCCTCTAGTGACAGTAGCAAATAGCTTTAATTGCATTGTCATAACAAATACAGAGCTAGCAAGTTTGGTGGCAGTGGAAATCAAATCTGAGACCCAAAAACAAGTCTTCTTTCCCCTCCTAAATCTCTGGGCCATGGGGATCCAAAGCTGAAAAACTTGAAGGAAAAAATCTTATAATGCTAAAATCAAGTTTTGATACCCCTAGTGGGCAGAACACAGAAGGCCAGCTAGGTAGCTTTTTACTTAACAACAAACTAACATAATGGCAATGTTTTGATTACTTATGTAGTTGAAATAATCAAAAATAGATTATAAAGGTGTATTCACATTGACATTTACAATTTCCATAAGGGAGATATCCCTTGTATACTTAATGGCATTGGAAACAAAATAATATGAATGAACTTGAGGCATCAGGACCATCCAGAAATAGGCTTTTGACAAGTTATACCCCAGCAGTGGTAAGCAAAGTGTAGCATTTTGTAACAGGTAAGAATCTTCAAAAACAAAGATTAGTAGCAAAGGCCAGCTATGTGCCCCAGACGACAGTATACATCTTAATCAAGAAGGATCTCAATCTGAAAACAAGACCAACAGGGTACAGCTTCCAATCATTCCTTCCATTCAACCATCTCATACCTTAAGTAACTGGAAAATGAAAAGGGTACTTATGCTATTCCATATGAATACATACTGGTCAAGCATCTAGATGCAATATCTGTGGGTTTCTCCATGATTAGACTGTTGAAATGGGTGCGAGGAAACCACTGTCCTCATACACCAGATGGATTATGGAAAGTAAGCAGGAAAGATTGGTGTGTTTTTGATGTGACAGTATTACATCAGAGTCTTTTGCAATGGAAACTATATTTCAATGCTATTGTCAAAATGAAAGGTCATAAAAAAGAACATGGCCTGAACATGGCAACATAGATTTTAGTGATGTAGTGAGACTCAAAACCATTATAGTATAATCAACTTAACCTCTGTATAGCTTTGCTGCTCTGAAAGAAAGCTTTTGATGTAATTGATTTAGTGTATTTTGTTAAGGTTTGAAGAGAAATCATGCAATTTTTTTCTTGGTACTTTTCTAAGTGCTTTTATTTCTCCACTGACATGGCTGTAGTTTTCTAGGCTAGTCATTTTCCTATAAGATGTTTTTCTATTAAATGTTTTTACTTAAATGTAGGGGTACAAAATTGTTTGACTTTTTTTTTTTTAATAAATTACATACACATCTTGAATTGTCATGCAAATAAAGTTAATTTTGTTAATAATTTGTGTTTCAGAATTGCCAACACTGGAAAAGTTGATAGTGATATTGATGACTTAGATGATGGTGACTGGAACTATGGGAATGACAAAAAATGTGAGTAATTTTTTAATTGAAAGGTACTTAAATATTTTAGCAACAAATATTCATTTTATTATTTGGTAAAAAATAACCTAACATTCATTTAAGTAGGTAGAAGATTCAATTATACATATGTGTATATATTATATATATATATATATATCATATGAAATAAATGTTAAATCTTCTATAATTCCTGACTTTATGTATTATTAATCATATTCATGAAAGCTGTGAAAAGACAAGATCTATCATTTATTTAAAATATATAATATTTATATTCTAACTACATGTGTGTATATTTTCTACAGTATAACAGAATAACTTCCAGAGAGTGAGGTGTTTACCCCAAGATAATTATATTTCTGTCTATACCTTGTCTCACTAAGAAGTGCAAGTTGTTTGACTCAAATAAAGTGTTCCCTAAAGTCTTATTCTTGAGTTGATTTCCTAAGATTCAACTACTTGGATTGTTTGAATTAAGTGGCAAACTTTCTAACCCTTTATCATCTATTAATTAAATGACCTCTCTTAATTCATAAATGGAAAGGTCATCCAAGTTAGTAACTTTTATTTCTTTTATTTGCATACTGTTGAATATTAAATAATGAATTTCAGAAATTTTATAATTATTTTGGGCAGATAATAGTTTGAATTACTTCATCCTTTAATGGTCTGGTATTTGTGTCATTAACCAATTTGAGTCCTGGTTCAACATCTGTTGCTTAATGATAATATCCAGCTGGTATACTATTATGTGGATCCCCACTTACACTATTCTTTCATGGTTATTGTGTCCTCGTATGATACCAGACATGTATTGAGGTTTAACATACATTCTGGAAAAAAATATTAAATCTATGTTTTAATTCTGATTCTTCAAACACAGTTCATCTTTTTCAGAATTAACAAAATGCTTTGGTACCATACTGCCACCATGTGTGAATCAATCAATCATATAACATAAATATTTCTGTTATTCTTTTCTGGACGAAACATACAAAAGTAATTAACTTACAGTGGTAAAGTGTGAGCTGACATAGCATTTCTCTCTTGATTATTGTCTAAAGTGAATACATACTTTGATATGGATATTTTTGTGGAATGAACATAAAAAGCAACTGTCTTTTATACACAGAAATGGTAAATAATAATAAATGTGTGTACTTTTGAACTCCACCCAATGACAAAATTTTACATGCATAGTATAGTAAATATTCCATGAAACTAGTTGATACTCACTGGTCCGGTTATCGTCTCTACCACTACCTACCTCAGCACTGAACTTGTGTTGTTGTCAGCCTGTATTTCTTCATTATTCTTGCATTTTTTGCTGGTATTTTTACTTTGTCTATATCATCATATTCTCTTGCTTTTCATTTTGATGAGGTGAGATATGTGTTTTCATCTTCTATACTTCCTTGGTTGATTGTTGCATCAAAATGTTTCAGACCTTCAATTCCATTTAACTTATTTACATTGTGTACTGGAAATGAAAAACTTCCATCCATTGCAAGAAAGGTTTGCTTTTGCGGACAAGTCTTATAATCCATATATAAAAAAAATTTTAGAATTTTATTTAACTTTGGCTACTGAGATTTGGAAATTTTCTCCTATGCACCATATCAGTAGAAATATTAGCGTTACTTATTTAGTCCTTTATCAAGGTGTAGTTTTCTGTAAGTAATGTTGGAAATGAAGTTTGCAGCTAGCTCTTATGTCAATTGTACACTACTGTTCATAATTTAGTTTGCTGTGTCTGTTACCATTTGATTGGCTAATATAGTAGGGATACAAGGATCTTCGTAGTGTATTTCATGTATTCTACAAGCTGTGTGTAATTTATTTATTGGTCCTTGATCCTTCTTTGTCACTTTTTTTTTGACTTCTGTTTCTGGTCCATAATATCAATATCATGGTAATTGTGGCACGTTAAATGACAAAACCAGTTCTTACTCGTTCTTTTAAAAATTAACTTTCCTTCTTCTCGCTAAAAATACTACATAATCTCTGAGACAGGGAATTTTTACTTTACATGCTATTCCCTATTCCTGTAACTTCGCTCACATTTTTACCAGGAATTTCCCTTATAAAATATGTGATTAACTGTAAGAAATTGGGAAAACTTAATATATAAGAAGCTGCTTACCAACAGTATTTCTTACTTCACTAACAGCATGTACTGTGAAGTTCAGTAATGTTTCTAGAATTTCTATTACATTTATAGAGTAATTATAAAACAAATTTGACCACAGAATAATACAAGAAGCACCTTACATAATGTAAATACATTTTGCCACATTACAGACGCACTATTTAGCAGATAATTACCAATCTGTAAGAATGTTCAACTATTTTTATAGCATATATGCATAATGTATGTTTTCAGAATATATTTTTATTTGTATGCAAATATTATATAATGCTCCCCTTCCCCTTTTTTCTCTACAGCTTCAAAAAAGAAACGTGACAAGAATTGTCCTCGCAAAATCAAACCTAAAGCCAGAAATGGTTGGTAGTTAATCTTTTTTTTCAGTTTCTTTAAGCAAACATTGATAACTTGCAATTGATAAGGCTGCATATGAAATATAAAGTTACATAAGACATACTAAAATGTGTGATGTCCTTGATTTCCAGCCCTTTCTAAGTTATCTTTTGTGTTCAGTTTCTTTAAAATTGATTTTATAAGTTAGTTCTAAAGAACTTCTCTCAATACATAATTATGATGCAAGCAGAAATGAAAATCAATTATTCATCCAAGTGTTAAAAAATAAAGAATTTAAGGAACAAGTGGTTTTGTATGCTACTTATAATGATGTTGGTTACTTATATAAGGTAATAATGGCATTCCAACAAATATTTTTGTATTTACAAGTCTAGATATTAAAGAGATAAAAGAGGACTTTGAAATTATCCTCATGAGCCCTTCATATAGTTTGTATGATTTTAAATGTTCTGTTAATATTTTTCTTTGGAAATGGTAATTCTGTTTTATAATTTTTGTGTTTTATTCATTTAATAGAACCTAAAAATAGATCTAAACTGGTTGCAAAAAGCTTGTTTAATTTTTACAAAAATTGGAAAACATTTATAGTAGATAATGTTGGAATTATCCCTCTCGCTACGGGTCTTCCAATGGTCAGAGGCCAAAAGGAATGTCATCACATTTGTACTCTTACATTCAAAATTTTATTGAACTATTATTTTATGAATGTTTGTTGATAATTTTGGTATCAAATTGTAGCTTATAATTCAAATGTTATTATCATACATTTCTTAGTTTAAAATAATTAAAAAAATTCCCAAATATTGATTTTTGTGTGTTATGTGGTATGTTAAATGCAGCTTTGGTTCAAATTAGATGTTTGTGATGTCCAAGTATAAAATCCATAGTTTCTTATGAATCAAAAACTGATATTACTGATATTGATAAGCTAGAATATAAAATAAGAACTTCCTCATCTGTTCTATTTGCTGAGATATCACAATATTTATTGAATCAAACACAGTGGCCTTGCCCACTTCTTCCATTTTTGGAAATACTTTCTTATGTACACCCACTTCGCTCCTTTATGGCTTTATAAGGAATCAAAAGCTCAGAATGTCCCCCATATGGTTTTTTCCCAGTCTCTTGAAGGTGGAAAGTTCCCAAGATTTTTTCTTTTTTGTCTTGAATCTGGGAAGGAAGGGGTAAGTGAAAATGTTGTTCAAAATACCTTATGTTTTAGACCCAAATACAGCTTAGTTACTAAGCCTGATCAATTATAATGGATTTATGTGGTATTGTTACAGTAATTTATGATTTCTTGTTATTTCAAAATGCATATATATAAAACAGTTATTTTGCCTTACATTCTCCACGTGCAAAATTTGACAAGGCTTAGCTAATTGTGGCAAGCAGAAAATGAGTACAAAGTTGTAAATAGAAGAGATCATTGTTTTCTATACTTCTTTATTTACTGTTCTATGTTTTAAGAAAAATAACTGAAATGTAAATACTTATTTGTAAATAATAATAATATATATACATTTATAATGTATTATAACCAAAATGTGATTGTATTTTACAAAATACTGGTCTACTAGAACAAAGCCAAGATAGTCATTTTGTAAAGGCCAGTTTTGTACTATTTGTTATGGTAACCTAAGTGTGTGTGTGTGCCGCATCATTGAAGCTTCTATAATGTTAGTCAGACATGGCTAAAAAGTTAATAAAATAAAAATAATAAATATATATAGATGTATACTTTATGAGATTTAAGCTATTTAGACTAAAAATTTATGGTTTCATGTTACAATTTATAGACATTCTAGAATGAAAAAAAGCGTAATTTATATCTTATTTCCTAATTTTTTATGGTGGTTATGAGGTTGTTCAAATCACCCAAACCTGTACAGAGGTACAATAGTGACAAAAACAGATAAAATATAAAGTTCTTTCAAAACAAAAACGTTTGATAATTATCTGGAGGGCATTAAGAGTTTATACAGATTTAACATGTGTAATTTGACAGTTTTCTGATGCATAAAAGTTATTTTTAATCTTAAAATCAAAATTTACTCTACATGTTGGACAGTTATTATTTCAGAAGAAAAAATGCACGAGCAAATCGTTACTTAAAAATCTTAAAACTTAATAAAAAAAAATCTCATATTTTGTGCATGAAAGCCTTGTAATGATTACTGATAATCTGCAAAATTTTGTAAGATACACATCGTGTATTAAAAAGTTATAGTATGAAAACTGTAACGAGCACAAAATTATTACGAGGTTGGTCTCTGGGACTGAGCCCATAGTGAGAGTGTTAAAAATTATGTTGACTACACCACTGTACAATGATGCTTTGTATTGATTCATCACCATGATGTCATAAGCAACATAGTGAGGGTTTAGTATAACATAATATCAAGGCTTCATCGATATTTTTTGTCAAATAAGTAGCCAACAATTGTCTTTCTTAGGAGAAGGAGGAAATAGCAGTGGTGGTAGTGGCGAAGGGACAAATGTTTTTAACAATTATGAAACTATGTCATTAGGTAAGAGTGTTTATATTTTCACAAAACTGTCGGCTGTATAATTTAATAAAATTATTCAGTGGTAAAAAAATAAAATTGTATTCTTCAGAAATTAATTTGGTAATATTCAGAGAAATCACTGGTAAGTGAGGTGCAATATTACTTACCGAAAAAAGGTTTTCTTAATGTTTTGTTGCACTTTTGGTTGAATGGTATAACCATAAAATTATTTTTAATGTACTACTACTACTTTGGTATTCATCTAAGCATATACAAAAAACAAAAATCTGCATAACCATCAAACGTGACTTCATTCCCAAAAGAATTGGTCAATACTAAAATAAGATAATAGCAAGTTATAAATAAAATTTCCTAATGAGAAAAAAGACTGATGTATGACAACGAAGCTCAGGTTGTTTATGTAGATAAGCTTTATCATTATCAACTTCTGCGATTATTTTTTACATTAATCAGTCTAGAAACAATTGTGAATGGATGTGCATGAAAGTTCCCATTTCAATACTTAAATTTGTCTACAAATAACTTCATCTAAGGAATCAAGACAAAAATAAAAGTAAGAAATTCATTTAAACTTGTAAATTTTTCAGATGATTAATGCACATTAACCTAGCATACAGAAAACTAACCTTTAAAACACGTACGTATTCTGTGTAAGTGTTTTGCTGTAAATTGATGAGAAATTATTAGTTGCAAGTATTTTCAAATATTTTTAATAAATTTAACTGTATCAAAGTAATAATTTTCAAATAAAAAAATCAAACCATCTGAAAAGTGATTAATAATTACATGTTTTATAATTCTTTGAAACTTTAAAATAAATCATTTGTACTTTAAACTTACCTTTATCTACTTTTTGAATATTCATTTTAGAAGAGAGAAAAGCTTTACTCCTACAGGTGAGTTATGTATCAAACTTTTTTTTCTGTTAATTATTTATTTGTACATAACTTCTAATGTACATCTTTATTGAATTCACGTGAAACTAAATTTCACATTTTAAGCACTATTCTTAATAATTTGATTATATTGACAATGAACTTGTTTTGTTTTTCATTACCAGATGTCAGTTAATAACCTGTGTGATCTAGTAACTTGCTAAACTTGTGACATTACCTAATCAGTAGCAAGAGTTGAGAAACTATTTGTTGGAATTTCAGTGGAATTTACTAATCAACTAATTGTTGGGCTCATTATTTGGTTGCATTCAATAAAACAATTAATTCAGTGTTTCTCAAACTGTGGTATGCACTGGTCATCAAAATTTTAAAAAATATCATTCTATAATGATATGTAATGACAAACCAACTGAACTTAATAATTAATTCAAAAAATACAATAACAGCAACCTTTAAAGTAGGCAAGTCTGATTTTAATAATTACAACGTTTCAGCCTACAACATTGAGTGATCATTAGGTAAGAGTTACATTGAACTGCCTTTTTGAACATATCTCTTACCTGATTAAAAACAGATCTTGCCTACTGTAAAAGTTACTATTATTGTACTTTTGAATTAATAAACTATTTCATAGCTGGAGATATGTAATCACAGAGGTACTTAAATTTGTACTAAATTTGAAATGTGGTATGTTAGCTTCAAAAGTTTAAGAACTATAGGATTATTCTAACATGATATCAGTTTTCCTATTTTCATCTAGTTTTTATTTTGTATCGAGTAATTTTATAAATAGCTTTCGTTTAATATTATAGACATTTTCTAACAGTCACTATTTGTTCATTTAGTGAAAAAATATTTTTGGCTAGAAAAAAATGAATTGCTAATGACTACTAAAGACAACCATGTGGTGGTCATTTCTGATACGAAGACTCACCTCCATGCACAGATTAGCAATGGTTTGAGGAGCCTGACACTGGTATTATCCATATGTCATGACCTTCTCAGTCACCAGATTTGAACCCAATCGAGCATGTATGGGATATTCTGGAATGACACCTGAGACAGCATTTTCCACTTCCATCAACTAGGTGTGAGCTGATTGACTTTCTCATGGAAGAGTGGTGTCGCATTCCTCCTGCAGAACTTCAGATGCTGATAGACTCTATGCCATGGTGCATACAGGTCGTACCGGCTGCACATGGTGGCCCAACAGCCTATTAAGTGACATTACATTGGTGTTTCCATTTTTTTGGTCACTACTTATATATGTAAGTTAGCTAATTGGTTAGTTAATTATTTATAATTGAAATTGGGATACGTTTTAAATAAAAATATTACTACCATTATCACTGACAACAAAACACACTTTCATTATATGATTAGCATTTTATTTGATTTACAAGTAAATAATAAGCGATTATTGCATAGTTTGAAATTAAACAAAATTAACATTTTCCTAACCTGCAAATGTACTTCTGATCAATACTCATCTCTGTACACAGACTAGCTATATTCCTCTTGAAGTTTCACTCTTCTACTTGAGAGAGGTGCATGCCACCAACCTTGTGAAAGTATCACCTAAAATTCACATAAAAACATGTGAAATTGTACTACTGCGTAATGACATATCAATGAGAAAGATCCTCCACTAATAGGAATGCAACATATCTCCCTGCACAAATGCTCCCTCTACGTTCACATGCAAATACCCTCATTCTTTTCTTCAGCACCATCATGCTAAACCATGTTTATTTTAGCTGAGACTTGTTGAAATAACTTATTTCAACAACTTTATATTTTTAACCTTTCAATATGAATTCACAAATTAATCTGAATTCTTTTTCTGCTGATGTGAGCACAAATATCACTCACAATTACCAAAAAATTAGGAAGTTTTTTGCTTGTTGAGATCATGACAGCCATCACGTATCACAAAAAGTGCTGCTTAGGTTGAAAAATACCAAATGCAGTAAAAAAGGAAGAGTAACATAACATCGTCCAACATGAGGTGGGGTCCGTGTTTCCACCTGGATCCTCTTCTTCCATCCCTGTCATACATTTCCCTTCACAGATTGTTGAAGCTGAAGTTGAGGAGGATGAAGTGCAGTGACTTTTTCCACCCAGTACTTCTCTACCTACTGAATATCTCTCCAATTTTCCTGCCTACCTTATTTACACCTTCTACCCATAGTTTTCTATCTTCTCCCTCACCTGTTAATGCTGCAACCAGCATGTTGTAAATATCAAACTGATGACCCATTGATACCCTTCCGTGCAACTGATTTGAAAAATGTGATGATGGACCTAATTACAAGGTTTGTCTAAGTTGATCTAGTAAAAGGCAAGAAACTGAGTGCCATAGATATAATGAACATTGACTTGGATGACAATAGTGTGTTGAATTCCTACAAAAATATGGTAATTGGAATAATCAGTGAAAATATGATTAACCTATTTCACAGGAAGAAGAACATTAGTGACAGAGATATTTTAGAATTCTGTATGAATTGTAGGAAGATGTTAGTGAAAGTTGTGAAAAAAGATAAATGCCCATTGAAATATGAAATCATGAGGAACATGGACAGTGTGGATCCAAGAAAGATGGCAAGGGATGCATATACAGCTCAGAAGCATCTCAAGAGGGTTGTGAAAATACTGCTTGAAGCAGGTAGACTGCAAGAACAAGATCTTTTGGCAGTGCCAAGAATTCCTGCAGACAGTGATGAAGGAAAACCACTTTGCCTTCAAGGAGTTTAACCCATCTGTAAGGCTAGACAGTTTCCTCTATGTACAACTTACGGCAAGTGAATATCGTGACCTCAGGTCAGTCATGAAAAAAGTTGTTGTGTTTGTCACACGGCCAAGCTCCTGTGAATTTCTTCACTGTAGGACTTGTTGCACAACATGTTGTGGTGGACCACACCAAGACTGTTGGAGATGTTTTGAATGTGAAGATTAACATGTCTCTGAGGCTCTCTTATAAGTCAGCAAAGTAGAAATGTGATGCCTGCTTGGCAGAAAAACAAAAAGGGGATCCAGAAGAAGTGGAAGAAGGAAGAAGAAAAGGAATGGATTGTGAAGAGAAAAAAAAAAGAGGATGAAATGATAAATCTAAAAAAAAAGAAAATATTTAAAAGAACTGGAACAATGACTTGTGAAAAGACATGATCTAATTAACATGTTAAAATTGCCAAACATTGTTTGAGAACTTTTATATTTGATTACAGCGTTCTGTGTTACATATCACTGTTTTTGAAAATTTAAATGTTTATATTTGCCTATGGTCTATCTTATCTATTAAGTGAGTCTCTCAGTGGTTTAATGTAAAAGTAATCCTTGTTAAATATAAATGTCCTTTAATTACTTGATAGTAATTTCTTTGAACAAGAGTGCTTGAAATTGAGATTGTAGGCTATGGAAACGTCCCTGAAAATTTTCATTGATGTCCAGTGTGAACCCTGTGTATAAACTATGTTTGTTACTCCTTAATGTGTCCACTTAATGATTAATGTTTTGTCATAGTTTTTTTACTGCATAATGTTTACCCATGGATGATAATGTTTAGTTCTCTTCCATTGCTCCTTAACAAGTCACACAGACAATAATATTTTGTCAGTCACTACTACTTAGCAATTGAATGTAGTAAATAATAAGTTGTCATCATTCGTTGCTCCTGAACATGTCCAATATAGTCTGTAAGGATTAGATCTGTATATTTACTTCTCTATGAACCATTAGAAGATAGGGCTTAGACATAATCATTTGTCCATAACGTGTCACACATCAACAATAATATTTCATTATATTCAAAACATTACCTACAACGTGTACACACTAAGAAGTAATGTTTCTAGTTCATTACTCCTTAACATTTCCACATAGATATAATGATTAGATCTGGCTAATTACTACTTCATGTACCATTAGAAGATAGGGTTTAGACGTTAATTGTTTACTTCATACTATGTCACCCATGTCAATGTTTAGATGTAGCTATTTACTCCGTAACATGTACTTACAGTAGATAATATTTCATTTCCTTTCCTTACTTCATAACATATGCATATAGAAGATATGTTCAGACACAGTTCTGAGCCTATTCCAGTTGAATGTGTTCGTAACCTGTCATGTTCTAGGAACACTGCACATTGTTGCAGGCTGTCTTCTCAACGTGACTATGTCCTACCCACAAATTGGTTCCTCATCCACTGGTTTTCCATTTTTCTGTTTTCTCATTGTTTATCCTCCTCTTGTTGCCTTGCCTCACCCCTCTTTGGTACTTCCTTTATTATGGTCCTCTCTGCTTCATTCCTCAGCCCTGGTTGTCTATGCCCTTAGTCTGGTCTGGTCTCATTCTTTTAAATATGCATGTCTTTCCATCTCCTCACTCAGGTCCTTGCTCAATTTCAGGACACACTTTAAAAGGTACCTTTGGTAGCTCCTCACAGGCTATCACAATCTTGTTTCAATTACTCTACCTTGTTGTGTCTCAGCCCTGAATTGCCCTTCCCAACTTTCCATCCCTTCTGATCTACTCTCACACTTTGCTCTTTCCTCAGAATATGACATCCTCTTATCATTACATGTGGAATTGTCCAGTCTACCTCTCTAATCATGTAACTGTCCCTTTGTCCCACTTCTGTCACCCTTCTATCCCTTCCATGTGCCAATGTATGGGACGTACTTATCTTCTTGATTTCGTCACTATTTCCCTTTTACTTCATTACATTGTAACATGTTTCTCCCATGTTCTGTAAGTCTTTTCTGTTTCGGGTTTTAGGGCAACATTTTCTATAATTTTCCTGATTTCTTAGTTATCTTTCTTCCCTGCCTCTTTTCTACCCTCTTTCATTCCTTCCTTATCCATTGCTCCCTTTCTACTTCTTGCCTGATTGGATTATCATCGAGCTTCTATATACTGTTACCCTACTCACACACCTGGTGATTGGCCTATAGAGTCTGATGTTTGAGTGGTGCTTTCATAAATATCCTTAAATTGTGTCCACTGCAGTGCCCTCCTCCCATGACTGGAATGGGCCCATAGTATCTGATGGTTGAGGAGGCTATGCATGGATATATTTCATGTGTTCCCTTCTCCTACAGCTGATATTGATTCATAGAGACTGATGGTTGAGGAGGTGAACACTCTTGGTACAGCCTGAACGTACCCTAACCTTACTACACATATTGGCCTTCTGATGGCTTGTTTGAAAGCTCTCAAATGGTCATGTACTTATTCTGCCCATCCTTTCTCACCTCTCCCTATCCTTCACTCAGGCAAAGCATATTCCCTGATTGAGACAAGATGCAATCTCCCACGAGTGTTATATCCCATGTGCATCCTTTTAACACTCTTGAAAGGAGGCTTACCTAGGTAATTTTTGAACAGGTCCCTCCACTATCTCAGTGTGGGATTGTAGCTAATCTAAGCAAGAAGGTGAGTCATCATATCGAAAGTTAACATATTTCTTACACGAAAATGTATTTTAAACAGATACCTCCATTCACATTTCCACCTTTCCTTCCCATTTTCCCTGTGTACTTTTATTCGTTGTCTCATCAAAGAATGAGGATTTTCACATATAAATGTAACAGTAGTATTTGTGCAGGGAGGTGTGTTGCACTTCTCTTGGTAAAAGATTTTGTTGCATGATATATCATCATGCAATAGCACAGTTTCATGTGAATTTTAGGTATGAGTTTCACAAGGCTGGTGGCATGCAAGTCTCTCAGGCATAAATGCATGACTTCAAGAGGAAAATAGCTAATCTGTGTACAGAGATTAGTATCATTCAGAAATACATTTGCAGGTAAGGAAAATGTGAATTTTGTTTATTTTTAAACATTAAAATAAGCCCCCATTATTTATTTGTAAATCAAATAAAGTGCTAATCATATAATTAAAGTGTATTTTGTTGTCAGTGCTAATAGTAGTAATATTTTCATTTAAAATGGATCCCGATTTCAATTATAAATAATTAAGCAACCAATTAGCCAACTTGTACAGGTAGTGGCCAAAAAAATGGAAACACCAATGTAAAGTCACTTAATAGGGTATTGGGCCACCATTTGAGGCCGATACAGCTTGTATGTGTCGTGACATAGAGTCTACTAGCTTCTGGAATTCTGCAGAAGGAATACGACACCATTCCTCCATGAGAAAGTCAGTCAGCTCATGCCTAGTCGATGGAAGTGGAAAACACTGTCTCAGTTGTCATTCCAGGATATCCCATACGTGCCTAATTGAGTTCAGATCTGGTGACTGAGAAGGCCATGACATATGGAGAATGCCAGTGTCATGCTCCTCAAACCATTGGGCAACTACTTGTGCTCTGTGGATGGGGACATTGTCATCATGAAAGACACCCCTCTCTGCAGGACAGAAATACTGTAACATGGGGTGAAGATGGTCCCTCAGTACTATTAAGTAACAATTGGCATCAACCTTGCCTTCTAAGGGTATGAGTGCACTCATACCATGCCAGGAAAATGTGCCCCACACCATTACAGAACCACCAGAACCCTTCACTGTTGGAACCAAGCACTTAGGGCTGTAGAGTTCTTTAGGTTGGCACCACACGTACACTCGTCCATTTGTCAAGAACATGGTGAAGGATGATTCATCTGACCATATCACATTTCTCCACTGCTTGGTAGTCCATAGCCTGTGCTCTTTGCACTACTGGATGCACAATCGTGCATTGCCACGTGGGATGAATGCTTTGTGTACTGCAACCTGACTATGGTATCCTGCTCTGTGGAGTTGTCAACGGACCATTTTTGATGAAACTGGCTGCTGTCGCCCCAGGTTGAAATTTGCAGTCAATTGATCTGTGGTTGCTCGCCTGTTTTGCCTTGCAGTTCGAATTAATGCATGGACATCACGATCCTGGAGTATGCTCTTCCCCCCACTGCTCCCCTTTGCTGATGATGTCTTTCTCTCTGAGATTTGTGAGACATCACCTTAGACACTGTTGCTCATGAAACATCAGCAAGTTGAGCTGTCTTGGTCACTAAAGCTCCTGCCAAATGCACCCCAACAATCATCCCTCTTTCAAAGTCACTGAGGTCTCCTCTTGCAGCCATGATTTATAAGCAACCAGGCCTGTCCAGCATTTTTATACATGACCCTATGCATGCTGGGATTTTATTTGCTTAATTAATGGACAAGCCACACCTGTGTGGTTGATTTAATTGATTACCTATGATCATTGATATTACATCAATTAGTGTCACATAAGCTAATCATTTTATAGAAATAATCAACTAATCAAATTTAGTGTTTTTAGTTATTCCAACAGTTGAAAAAGTTCATTAGTATTAAAATGGTAAATGAAAACAAAACCTTCATATGTTGGACCTATAATTTTATATTGGTCTTTTCAACCAAATGAAATACACAGAATTAAAACTTGAGGAACCCTCTGTCCCACCTTATGGATTAAATGATTGACTCAGTGCTGGTATTGAGATACTTATTTTATTGATCGGGCAATTTGAAATTTTTAGATACATTAAACTAAACACTGGCTTAATTTATGCTGTTTTCTGTTACCACGTAGCAGTGAGAAGGACAGTAATTGTTAGGATGTATATGATTCCTTCTCCTGACTATAAAGATTAATGGGATCTGGTTGGTTTGTTAGTCGCATTGAAAAAGAAAACAATGTTTTTATAATTTTGACTTTACTTTAACTGTAATTAGTTTTAGTCATTGTATTGTTAAAGTATAGGAAAGTGTTTCTGTAGATTAGAAGAGGAAATTATGCATCTGTGAGAAGGATGATTATGATGAATGTCACTTTTTTTTTTATTCCTGTAAACTTCCAGTGGAATATAGGGCCGCAACAACACCTCACCAACGGAAGGTGTTGTTGCAGTTACTTGTAGCAGGTTGTTTTTTACGGGGTGGAGTTGCTAGTCCCGCGCCCAACCCTCCTCCTTTCTCATCCTGGACTTGGTACCAGGCAAAGGCGGAGGTTGGCATGTTTGGTGTGACGGGGATTCGAACCCGCGACCCTCAGATTACGAATCGAGTGCCCTAACCACTTGGCCATGCCGGGCCGATGAATGTCACTAGTCCCTTATTATTCTCCTGACATTATTTTTGAATATGAATCACAGGATTTAAGAAGAAATATTTTATTAATATTATAATAGTTATTTTTTGTTCATTTTATCTTTAGGAAAAGGATCGTAATTTTAGGCTAGATTTTTTTCTCTTTTTTTTTTTTCAGTGCTGTGGAGTGATATCTGAACACACTAAAAAGATGTGTACACGATCTCGGCGTTGTCCTCAGCATACAGATGAACAAAGACAGATAGTACGTCTTTCCCTGCTTGGCCAGCAAATGTATGTATTTTTATGGCATATTTTGTAAGAGGTTTACTGATTATATTTATAAATTATCATGTGTTACATTCCTAAGTACAGAATATCAAAATTACATTACTTGGTATCACTGTTTCATTTTTCTCCTAGAAGAAGCTTCCCTGTTAAATTTTACATGATTTAATATTATTTGAATAAATATTTTATGTATTCATTATTTTTCATCTGTTTTTACCCATGTGGATAAGATAAAAAGAGGTGAAAAAAAGTAGTCAAGTGTGGCCTAGTGACTAATATGCAAAGCTGTGGATCAGAAGATCCAAGGGGTTGAGGCCTGACATGCTGCTGAACATGTATTGTTTCAGCTGTAGGAGTATTTGTAACTACGACAGTTAATCCCACTACTCGGTTAATAAAAGCCATGTAGGTAGCAGGTGCTGCTGACTAGCTGCCCTCACTGCAGTTAGAAGTTCTAAATTAGATGTCCGTAATGCGGAAATTTAGCCACGTGTGGTACATTAATTTTAAAGTTAATTAAATTGTTTTAGGCTCTCTGTCACCAGTCGTAACATTTAAGCCAATCTGAATGAATGCAACTAGCTGGCAGTACCAATCGCCAACTCTTGAGGTACCCCTTAGAAACATGAATAGTGGGATTGGCTGTTTCAGTATAATGCCCACATGGCTGAAAGGAAAATATGTTTGGTGGCCATATAAATTTAATAAACAAATAATATCAAATGTTGGAGTGAGAGGGGAGGGGGCTTCTCTTGTGGGTTTGATATATCTGCAAATTAAGAAGGTAAAAGGTTTCAATTTTATACTCTTATTTCTAATTATGTATAGACTGTGGTTATAACTAGTTTCAATTTGCAACAGCCTGTTTTTGGTGTTAGAAAATTCTAAAAAAAAAAAATACGGAGTACATATGCATCACATAACACAGAAAAATGAAGATTGAGGATCCTTTTTTAAATATTACTTTTTGAAATTAGGAAGATAATTTACAATTTTTAATCATAAGCTACATTTTCATGCCAAGTTTATTAACATATATTCATAAGAAAGTTGTTAATTTAAATTTAGATGTAATACTGGTCCCCCTCCCACTACACCAGTTAAATGCTTAAAGTATGTTACACTTCTGAAAAATGTACTATGAGCTATATAATATTCATTACTTTAATATGACAAAATACTAGTAGTGAGATACCTATCTTATGAGTTAGAGTGCATAAGAGAAAACATAACAGACTAACATTGCTTCTATTTCATTGAATATCTAACACTTTTTAAACCAAGAAGAGTTATTGCAACATTTACAAGATAGACAAACAGTGTCTGGCATAACAGCTTTAAACACCAATTTCTAGTCTTATAGAGCATCTTAAGATTAAAATATCCAAATCATGACTTTCTGTCATTTAAGGTAGTTTGATAAATAACCAATTATTCAAAACTAGCTGGAGTATCCGCCATCTGGATGGAAGTTATGTAAATTCATGATTAATGAAAGGTTATCTTAGGATATAAAAAGTTGCTTTCCTTATATGTAATTGTAAAATATGCAAAAACGCCCATAAGAACAGCAAAACATAAAGTGTGAAACTGCAAGTTTGCATGTATCTCTGCGTGGACCAAAAACCTTCTTGCCAAATTTGGTGAAGATTCATCAACAAGGGGCAAAGTAGTGGTAGAAAATGCCCATAAAAACTGCAAAACACAAAATTTGTATGTATCTCCCCATGGACCTAACAAACCTTCATGCCAAATTTGATAAAGATCCACCTACAGGGGACAAAATAGTGGTAAAAAATGTGAAATATCCAAAAAGATTGCAAAACTGAAAATTTGTATGTACCCCCATATGGACCTAATGAACCTCCATACCAATTTTGGTGAAGATCTCTCCACTCCCTGTGAAGTAGTTACATGGACAACAATAGACAGTACTATTATACTTGTATAGATAAATGCATTAACACTTACAAAGAATGGCAGTAACGGTTTTTGATCTTTTAATAATAATGGTAATTGTCACTTTTACAGTACCACAGTTTAAGTTTGTGTTCATTTGAGTAACTTCCTTTTGACCATTAATTACTGTATTTTATCTAGTGTTAGGGCATGCCTTATCTACTATGTCGAATTACAGCTCACTTTTTCCAGTGGCACAGCAGTACATCTGCAGATTTACAATGCTAGAAACTGGGTTTTTCGATACCCATGGAAGAAGAGCACAGACAGCCCATCGTGTAGCTTTGTGCTTACTTACAAACAAATACTTTTTCCAATCTCAAAAGATCTTTATATGATTAAAACAAGAAAATGAAGGATAAATGATTTTCACCATCAGTGAAAAAAAAAATGAAACTGGAATCTTCATGAAACATTACAATTGTAACAATAATTACATTATATCATTATAAAATTAAACCAGCTGCTAGAGTATCTAAAGAGAACCATGGAATCATTTTGTAGCAAAAACATTAAGAATAGTTTCAGATACCTAACCTTAAAAAGATTAATGCCGCATAATTTCTGATGTTATGATTATATTTGTTAAAAATCACCTTGAGAGAATTTTATGTAGGTGTATATGGTTATCCTTTCAGTTATAGAGCTGTGATCAACACCATGCAGTTCACTTGAACGTAAAATACAGAAAACATATAGGATTTTTAGGACAGTGTTGAAAGTACCGAATTTTGTCAGATTATAGAACATACATGACATCTTGTTATAATACCACATCATAAAGTTTTTTCACTTTGTTTGCTTTTTTCTTTTATTTTATTCAAACTGAAATTTTTATTCTCAGAAAAACTTCAGTGTTTATCACACACT
The DNA here is from genome assembly GCF_000517525.1 of Limulus polyphemus. NCBI lineage: Eukaryota > Metazoa > Arthropoda > Merostomata > Xiphosura > Limulidae > Limulus > Limulus polyphemus. Next base: position 317,260 of record NW_013665887.1, read on the forward strand.
AAAACAATACTGAAAGGTTTAAATATAATTTTGTTTTGTTTTTTAAAGACAGAGGATATAGTTTTTTATATGAAATTTAAAAATTCAAAATACTATTTTCAATACAAGTCTGTAATTTAAAACACATCCTACATTATATGAACAAAACTTTAGAAAATATAAATAAAAAGGAAATTTCAGAACCAGAAGAATTATGTACAGTTGTAATAGAAAACTTGAACAAAACACGATGTCAAAAGAATTTTTCATGTAATAATGTATCATGTCCAACTGATAAGAAAGTTGCATATAAAATTATATTATCTGTATTTGTAAAATGTGGTTTTAAACATTAGCACAGATGAGTATGTTATTTTAAAACAATCTTGAATATGCAAATCAGCAAGTCATATATCAACCACAGCTGATATAAAGTCAAGGTGGAATCACGTGTGTCAGAACTACATTTTAACATATTTTCAAGGATGGGGATATCCTTTGACTTAATAGCATTATATAAAAAAAAGAAATATGGATCAACTTTGGGAACCAGGGCCACCCAGAAAAAGATCTGCAATAACCAACACTCAAGCCATGGTAAGCAAAGTGTGGTGTTTTATAACAAGTGAAAATCAATAAATGCATCCATATGTCTCAGGTAAGAGTATGTAGCATAATCAAGAAGGGTCTCCATCTGGACAAGTGACACAAGTCTCATATGCACAGGTTGCTATATATCAGTTCAACTATCACATACCTTAAACAGTTAGAGAATGAATTGAGAAATAATGTTTTCCATAAGAAGATATATCACTGAAGTCACTGGATGCAATGCCTGTAGATTTATTTGAAATTGAACTGTTGAAACAGGCACTGAGAAACCATCACCTCATGTACTAGATGTATTATAGAAAGCATGCAGGGAGGAGGGTTATGCATTGAATGTTGCAGTCTTGAAACAGAACCTTTTACAATGGAAACTATACTGCAGGGTTATTGTCAAGCTGCATGGTTGTTAGGAGATCATTACCTGGTTTGGTAACATGGAGTGTAATGTAGGGGAGAGAACTAACATTGTTTTAATATAATATACTCAGCTTTTTTATATGTCATACATGTAGACATAGAAAAAACAAAAATAAATAACAATAATAAATTTCAATGACAAATAATTTTATCAACTTAGAGATTTGTTTTTAATATGTAAGCTTTGAGAACTCATTAATGGTAGACAGATAATGAGTAGAAGTTTAAGGACAGTGCAATGTTTGTTTTGAGTTGGGAATGTGTTGTTAAAGAATATGCTTCTAAAATTAATTAGAAAGGTTTTTGGGTAGCTGTTATGTGAAAAGTTCATGCTTCAGAGTAATCTCTCCATGTGGAAGGGTGTAATTAGCACTCTATATGATTAAATTCACTTCTAAACTTGAAGAAAATGGATTGCTAAATTTCCTGAGTATTAAGATATCTAAAACAGGCAATAATTTTTATATACTTTATATACAATATCCTTTATTGCAGTTATTTTCAAATGTTATGTAGTCGTATCCCTTTTAAACAGAATGTTAATCTCTTCTCATCTCTCACCCCTCTATACAAAAACTTTTGAAACAAAATGGCTACCCAACAACTTTTCTACCTAATATTAAGATATAAATTATTTAATAACAAATTACAGCTTCAAATAAAATCACATACTGTACTCAAATTTCCTCATTATCTGTTTACTGCTCATGGAATGTTAAAGATTACAGATTTAAAAAACAAAAAGTTATAGTGTTGAACTAGTCAAAGTTTCGCATCTTCTTTAAAATATATATGTTTGTTTCTGTTCTAATGAAGCACCCTACCTGAAACAACAGATGATATTCAGGTAGACATAGATACATACGATGAAGGACAAACACAGCTTTTACAGGAAGCCATGTATAGAAGCTGGGACACTGGAAGCTCTACTAATGCCTCACCTGCAGACTCAGGATCTGCTCCAGGAGGTAAGTTCTGATGCTGGATTCACAGTTTACTTTCCTAACCCCAAGACATTCTTACTTTCCCTCTAAATGGAATTTTTGTGAATAAAAAATATTAATATATGCTATGTAAAATACTGTTTTATGCATTTGTACATGACCTATTTTAAATTTTCTATTTTAATTATCTGATTGGTAAGTCATTTTAAAAACGAATCTCTGAGTCAGCCAGATCACCTAAGGGAGGCCCACGTCTGATATTTTCTCAGCTGAAAAGATACAGTAATTTGTATTTTTGGTAGATGAAGAAGTTGTTTATTAAACTTTGCCTCTTGTTGTAACACAATATCTATAGACATTTATGTAACGACAACCAGTAGATCTCTCAAGACTGCACATATCTCAGAAGCATCAGATTCATTGTTTACTTGCAAGTATAAGGTAGCAAAATGCTCAGTGGATGTGATCCTGACAGAATATCAGTTGCAGAGAAACCAAGTTATAGAAGAGGCTAGAGAATACTTTGTTGTTTGCTTAAAAAAAAAAGAGCCAAATGGCCAAGTAGAAGTACAGATGACAGGAAAATGTGGGTAGTCATGAGTGAGAATGATTAACTTTGGGGAAAAAATTACATCAAATAATAGATCCCTAATTGTATTCCATATTTTGTGTGGATCCTTCTTTGTTATCAAAAATTACAGTTTGTCCAATTGACCTGGAGATTCATTGTTAGTTAGTAGAAATAATTATTTTTTCTATAATTTCTGAAAGTTTTAATTAAACATATGTAATTCATCATTTGTTTTCATATTTCACCTAAGAAACTGTCTACTATTAAAATAGGTTGAACATGATTTGTTTTCCAAATTTGGCTTATAGGCAGCATTTCATAGGTTTAAAATCATAATTTTTGTTTTTTCTTTACTTTTAAGCCAAATACACTATGTAATGGAAAAAGTATTATTTTACATGTGATAAGCTAACAAATGAATTTTATGATATACTTGAGGTGACCAAATAAGTCAAATTAAACTTGGATGGAGTGTTATATATAAATATTGCTGCATGCAAACAGAAAAGCTATTAAGCAGATTTTCATAAGTTTCTAACTTAAAGATAACATTAGAAGTGGTCCATGATGTTCTTAATCATTTTAAAAAATGGTAATTTGTATTTTATAGGCAGTATTTCATCAAAAAGAAAAGAAAAGAGAGCATCATCCAACTCAGGCCGCAGTGGAGGTTCCAAAAAGAGCAAATCACGTCTTCCACCAGGTGGCAGTAGTATAAACATGGGAAACCATGGGGCATTAGTCAGCCAGCCACACTTACCAAGTGACATATAGCTGGCATTCTACATTTGTGTATTCAAGTTTTCATGTTTTTATAATTAGCCAAACAATTTTAGTATATATTTATAACTTATTATACATGACACATTCCTGTTTCATCTTTGTTTGTTATTAAGTACCTACTCCTGCTGAACACTAGGATGGACAGTTGTACTTTTTAGTAAAGTATAACTAGTGATGGATTATATAAATAAATGTAATTGATGTTATCATAATATCTTTGATGATAAAGAATTATGCCCTTAATATAATCTTTGCATTATTCATTCTTGTTTTTGTAGAAACTAACAAGCTAGATTATCCTCCTGTGTTAATAACTGTGGGTATTGTCTTTTGGATATGGTGAGTAAAAATGTTTCTCAATTTTAATCACTTTTTAAAGGATTATGTAGGAAAAAAGTGTGTATTGTTGTAAATCAGTTTATTATGATAATAAATTAGCATGTTTTGTTTTTTACCAGCAAATGATTAAAAAAAGTCTTAACTCATCCTGAATATATAAACTACTACCTAAGTATCAAACACATGTTCAGGGTTATTGATGAGTGGAATTCTCCACAAATAGTATAACCCAATAACACATGTTGATCAAAGTGTAGATTGAACCAGACCTCCCTTGAAATTAAACAATTTTCAGGATTACTAAGTTTATTTATTACTACATCAGTATTTTGCATATTCAGAATACTTAAAATATCCTGTAAGTGAAATAGTATTATAATAGGGGGGGGGGGTATTTTTTTTAATGTGGTATTATGGCAGAATGCATAAATTATACAGTTTATGACCTTCCACTTGGATCCAATCTCTGGTACACCAAAGCTGTACGAGAACTAACATTCCAAGTCAATTGATCTTAAACATAACATGAATGGCTGTATAGAGGCTAGGTGTAAATAAAGTAGTCATACATTTTTATTATTTTAAATTATTAAGAATCTATGTTAAGAATTTAATTACTTTTAACCCTTATCTTGTCTATTATATGTTACAGAAACATTTTTTCTCACTCTTTTAAATCTTAAAACTTTCTTTACTAAACTGATATTTCAGAATCTCCCACTAGTTACTATTGAAATCTACATCAATGTAACGTTTATGCTGAAGAAAGAGAGCTGTTCCTGGGAGGGGGGGTCTAGTATTGGAATTTATACAAATGCTTTATTTAAAAATAGCAATCACTTGTTTAACAATCTTCTACAGGTTTACATTTTACTTACATTCTATTCTCTGCAATTATTAAAAGATCAAGGAAAATTAGCTTAGTTTGAAGTACATTATAAACTATTTTTGCTACCATTTCAATTTTATTCTGTTACTTACAAGAAAACCAGCACATAATCAAGTGATTAGTTATATAATCTGTTATAATGTTATGCACAGTCTTACAAAAATGTACCAGTAATCACCATCATAGTACTGATAGATTTAATAATTTCTAGGTGTCATTAAGCAAACAAAAGTTCTCAAAATTTACATGTCCTTGAATTTATAATGTTACAAAAAAAAAGTCAAAGATGCCGTTTCTCATGTTCTTTAAATTAAAACAAAATGCTTTTAAACCTGGTTTCTTTCCTCATTCTATACAAGCCCCCCCCCTCCCTGATTGTCTTGACTATTTTTGTACTTATACTATTAACAAAAAAAATTTAATTAAATTGGTAAACATGATTTGATATTTGGAGTTATTGTGTAGAAGCTTATTGTACAGATCCCGAAATAAACACTTCTTGCATGTTGTAAGTATTTGTGCAACATAGTTTTAAAAATTTAGAAACACTTCTGGGTGAAGTACCGTTTTCTTCAATGTTTCGTACTTTTCCAAAAAAGTCATTTACACTATTGTTATGTTACTTTCACACTTTAACAATAGTAATAAAATCTTGCCATTTAGCATGAGTGCCAACTTGCATCATTTTGAAAGTTCTGTGCTCAGTACCGTATATTTCAAAATTTACAAAGTCAAAAATGTTTGAATAATTTCCAACTGTTCCTACATTAAGTGCATTTTTTATATCACCAATATCTTTCATGCTGTATTTTTTTTTTGTAAAAAAGAGTATCAAATCATTCATAATTTTTATAGAAAACATTTTATAATAATAAAAAAATGTACATTCAACTTTAACTTAAATAGTCTTAGTAAACTATTACTATTGTCAACAGTGTTGTACAGTAGAATGCAACCTGTAATTTTTATTGGTTGGCAATACTTTGAATTCTTTTGGAAGGGAAATTTTTAGAGAGTCGCTCCAAATCACATCAATGGTGTACAGAAAAATACAAAGCAAAAGTATGATGGGCAACACAGTGTTTTACTTTAGATATTTTATTTAAAGTACCTAGAACATGAAACTCAGATCTGACATCAAATGAGGTTTACAATAAGTTAATACACAATTTTTTTTTTATCACTTGATACCTAATATGATCATTCACACTTCACTACCTGGAATTTTACCATAAATATCATAAAACTTTTCATTTCTTAAAGTAGTAGGAAAAAAATACTCTTAATAAGCAAACAGTAACAGATGTTTGTCAAATCTTAAAAGTTTACATTATTTTTCTAATTTTTTTTTGTATAATCTAGAATACATTTAATCACTCATACACACAAACTAATCTTGATAATGATCACCCAAATTATTTTTTTAGCATATATACTAGTTTACTTCTTGACAGAGGGCTTTATATCACACACAGGGCTATATTTAAACACTTCTGTGAACAATGAAGACAATGTTCCATTGTAAGAACGTTACTTATTGGCTATAAAAGCCTATTCCACAAAGTAAACCCTATACAGTAGTAATCCCTTAACTTTGTTTCCTCAAGTCACTGTTTAAAACTAACTAGCCTCTTGAACCACAAGTAACCTGTTAAAAGTAATTTTTCTCTAAGTTTCAAAAAACAGATTATGGAACAAACACCCAATAATATTGCATCTGAGGAACCACATTTTTCTCCTCTATCTAATACCAAATTATCAGAAATTATGGAATAATCCTAACTAACACACTTAATACAAATAAAATAGAAATGTAACTACAGAGTAATAAAATCTGAAATTAGGCATTGATAAAATATTTGTAAAAAGGAAAAATAAGTGGTCAACATTTCAACCATGTTTTTTTCATGGTCCTGACAAACGTCATTTGTTCAAAACATTGACACATTTTTCTTTCAGATTTTAATCATTTCTTAGTATTAAAATACATTATTATTAATCAGCACAAACACACAAATAGCAAATAAACTAAATTCTCAGGAGCAACTAGCTACCAAGAAGCAGAATTGTAAAAAAAAAAACCTGTAAACAAAATTACTAAGCCACTATGGGTAATATGAGATGTTCTGTATGGTGATATATTCTATTGTACAAGATGTGTCGGTGGGAAAAGTATTATTTTGGCTGTGGATTACACTATATATTCCTATACAAATTGATCTAGAATGAACAATTTTATGGGGGGGGGGGGCAATGATTAACAAGTGGAAAAATTCTTCATCTAATGTTTATACATACCAGTTGTGCACCGATTAGTTTATGTATAATTACACGTAATTTATATATACTAATTTGTCAATAATATACTTCAGTGCAATTTCAACTGCAATAGTCTAAATTGTTGACATACAAAATACTGAAACTAAATTCCTAAATTGGAGTGCAATCAATGAGTTTAATTCAACTACGCTTACATATTTAGCCACAAGAAACTGTTTAAAGATGTACAGCTAAAATAAACTACTGCTTAAAGTACTGAACACATTTTCTCTAAGCTCTACTAATTATTTATTATCTGAAGATTACAATTGCACATTATAATTTAAATATCCAAGTTACTTCAGTTAATAATGTGATAGTACAAAAGCTATCCTTATCATTCAACATAAGCAGAACAGTGTTGTTCTAAGGAGGAATAAACTAGAGGATTAAATTTACATTGTACCTTCCCAAGTTTTTGTTTTTTTAAGTTTAATAATTTACTGTCAAAATTAAAAGTTTGACACTTTCTATTTGGTGTTTCCAGTTCAAAAACACAACTTCAAAGACAAATTGTACTTTATACATATTTTGTAGCTACCAAAAATGTACTGTTGTCATAATGTTTTCCTCACGTTTATGTTTCTACTTCCCAAAACATAAACAGCCAATAGAAAAACAGGATCACAATCAGAACGTAACTTTAAAAAAAATTCTCTACGGGTTACCAAAAAGTTTTTGTTTAGAAATCTATTCAAATGTTGAAAAAAAACTATCTTAAAAAAAAAAGAATATCAAATTCAAAATAAGCACAAAATAATATAGAGCCATTTCTAAACTTTTCATTCTTTTTTGTGCATCTGTTTTAATAAATGACAGCTGTGTGCAAGTTTGTAATCAGCATATAAATTAAAACCTGTTTTCATACACATTTGGAAAATATTGGGAATATGCCTTTTGTTAATGTACTTTTCCCTGTGTAGTAGTAGTAGACTTTGAAGAAGGCAACCCTTTCTATAACCATTGATATGGCTGTAGGTTTAACTATAGAATGAATTAAATCTATGATGATTTCAAACGTTTGCACATGACTGCACGTCAAAATGCAAGATGAACAACCCTAATGTACATTTCTTATTAGGGTTCCACTTATCATGCCAGACATGATCAACAAAATGTGAATTCACCCTATCATAGTTTTTGAATCTTTTCTCCAACAACAAGAGGGTTATTTTTCCTGATTTCCTCAGCTCCCAACATTTTATAGTCAAAAGTACAATTGTGTTCATCTGAATATCTGTGCAAACTGCAAAAAAGTCCACCGCAACGACAATAGAAACCTTTAAATGAAAGAAAAGTAATTTTAAACCCCACTGGTATACATAAATATGATATTAAACATAGACATTTTCCATTATAAAATGAACATATTTCATTCAGTATCTCAAAAGCAGCTGAAAAAGTTTAAACAAACCCCTTTTATAACTGTTGAGTAAAGTTAATCCCCATGAACCTTTGTTCTTATTAACACCTACAAAATGCTATATAATTCATAAAAAAGACATATGCATAAATTTGTTTAAAAATAAAGTATGCTTAGATGATTTAACTTGTACGTCCATTACAAACTTCAACTACTTACACAGTCACTTGCTGCTAACATTTTTTTCAGAAACTTAGCTCAATAATGCCAACTATTGTTTATAAAAATTGTGAAATATTTAAAATTTTTAACCCTATCGGCCCGGGTACTCTTTACTGGGCATAACACAAGGTTTTAGTGTGTTACATTCAAAATTTTATTAAAACTACTTTTTG
>NW_013665887.1:326845-338118 GCF_000517525.1 Limulus polyphemus
GATAAGAAATAATGAAATTACCAACTGTTACTATGGTATATATTAGAGTCCGTGTGATAAGAAATAATGAAATTACCAACTGTTACTATGGTATATATTAGAGACAGTATGATAAGAAATAATGACATTGATTATTTCTTATCACACGGACTCTAATATATACCATAGTAACAGTTGGATAATGTCATTATTTCTTATCATACTGTCTCTAATATATACCATAGTAACAGTTGGTAATTTCATTATTTCTTATCACACGGTTTCTAATATACACCATAGTAACAGTTGGGTTTATCACATTCAGTATGATTACAAAAACTTTAAAGTACTAACTCTGATCTGTTCTACCACTACTACAGGAATGAGTCTTCACCCAAGATCTTGCACAAACTTTATACAACACCATCATTCAAACCTGATTTTTCCCCCTTCAAAATACACTAGAAAATATTCTTCATATTATGAACAATATTTTTGGTGACACAACCATTTTGTCAACAGAGGTAGACAAGACTTAAATATTTCTAGGGAAGTGCAAATCATTTTTAGCAAGTACATGTATCTTTCAGTTCATATTCACCTCTCATGTATCCAAGTTCATTTTCTGTATTTACCTCTTGCTAGATTTGGTTTTGATCACACAAAGATCAAAATATTTTAGCTGAAATAAAGAAAAAAAAATTATTATGGAAACTACTACAAAAGTTTTGATACTGCCCTGGTACTAACCTGTAAGTCCAACCTTCTTACGACACATATGACATCTGTTCTTTCTCGTTTTCTTATCTTTAGTAGATACTTCATTGGGTTGACTTGATATTTCTGGTTCAGCATTATTACTGGAAGAGGAAGGTGTAGCAAAACAATGATCACTGTCTTTGTCCTGATGACTGGGGGACTGCAAAAGAATTAAATTTTGTATTAAATTTTACAAGAAAAAAAACCTGCTAGAGATTTTCTCAAGCTAGTGAGCTTGACTGAAAACATGTTTATAAAACACAGGTATATTCAAAGTTAGATATACAAAACTTGCACATGAACACAAGTGGCTGCTAAATCATTTACAGATATATTATAAATATTCTTTATTCAGCTTACTAACAACATGCCAAATCTTTACTGCTGAAAACTAGCTTCCAGCAACTTCGAAAAGTAAACTGTCATTATATCAACCCTTCAAATGATAAAACTATTTTAGCCAATATTTTGCCATTGTGACTCCATCTGTGCTAGTAGTACAAAAATGGTTTGATTTGAAGTTTACTTATCCAAGTTAATTATATATATTTTAAATCAAATAATTTTTTTACTATTAGTCCAGATGAAGTCACAGTAACAATTTTTTTTGTCATTATCTATAAAGTAAAGGTTGTTTCTTTCTTTGTCACAATGTCTGAAATTCTCCAAATGATATTGCAAAAAATTTTTTTTTTGTCTTCACAATGCAGAACACATTCAAAAACTTTAAATTCCTATGCAAGTTATACAAATAGTTATCTTGTAAAATATTGTACTGGTAAATTTTACTATGACATACTTATGTAAATAATTGTCCATATTAAACTATAAAAACCTAACCTAAAAAGCATGTATTACAGTTGTGTGTCATCTGTGTATCCATCTTTTCACATAACCTGCTCCATCACATTTTTTTCTAGCTCATTTCCTGGTTATTGTTACAGAAAACAAAAACAATATTACTTATCATTTCAAGCATTTTAACAACTTAATACAAATACCTTTCAATAATGAGAGAAATTTCTTTTATTACAGACCGTTAGCTATAATACTTAGACAGAATTAAATATTGGTGCCTCCTTACAATCATAAAAATATACAATTTATCACATATTGTACAAGAAAATAGCATTAATGTTTACCTTTTACTTCGGATAAACATAATTAATATTAGATTTAAAATACATAATTCATGTTAAAAGCATTTTATTAAATTCCAAAATAAAGTACATTATGTTTCTTAGGAATAGCCCCTACTCATTTCCATATCCTACTGTATAATCTGATTAAACATTTGTTTTACAGAACAAAAATTTTCGTTGTACACAACTTTTGTTGAAGTCTTCCAGAAATAGTAACTTTCAGTGCCAAAAATCTACACACACTTTCAAACTTCTACAAACCTATAAATCTTATTTCACAATACAGTTGGATAATATCCAACATCCTGTTTATAAAAATATGTTTTCTGTTCTAGAAATACCACATGAGAAATCAGCCAGAAATTGAAAAAACGTTTTTAGTGCCTAAATGCAAAAAACCATTTTGGTAACATATTATTTCAATAATGTAGGTTTTTATTTTGAGTTCATGTGTTCCAAAGAATTAACTTTCTTAAAGACTAATATAAACTTTTTTTTTTTACCCACTGATACCAAAATCATCAAATTTATATTTTTGTTAGCAATTACTTATATTTTCAAAGTTTAAATTATACTTTTGATAACATTTAAAATTACATACCCAATTCTTTTAACATATATGAATTTGGATTTTTGCACCTGACTCAGACATGTCTTCTTAGACAAATATTGTAATTTTAAAATTTACAGTGATTTCATAATGTTGGAAATTAATAGCACTGACATCTACTGTATCTAAAATTAATTGCGTCTCTCATAAAGATGTTTATTTACACAAAGAATCAAAGACAAAGTAAAAATAGAACAAGTGTCAAACAAAACATGAAATCAGAGTACAGTGTGATCACATTATTGGTATGTTGGCCAAATTACCTTTAAAATCAAAACATCATAAAATTTCCTCATTTAGATTTATACTTTAGTGAAGTGTGTTTAATCCTTATTATTGCTTTCTTATCTTGGCCAACTTTTCCTCCTTTTCAAAGATTTAGATCTGCCATTTGTTTTTACACATTTATTATTATTAATTTAAAATCTTATGAAACTGTATCAGTTTATATATGATAAAAGAACAAAAGCTTGTAATTTATCCATTTAACATTTTCTTCTACAGGTTTTAAATGTAATACAAGTCTAACAAATAAAGAAAATACCTTTTCAGTTTTTCTGACTAATGCAGATTTGTATGTTATTTACTTTAAAAATATCAGATTAACGTTGGTATAACAACCCACCCAACTGATAAATATTTACTCTAAACAACTTTCTTAAAAGAAGGGTTTAGTTCATGTAAATTAAAATACACCAAAATCACCACAAACTTTATTGGATAACAGAGGATAAGTAAGTAAATGACCTAAAGCTTTTTGAGAAAGATCAGCCTTAATAATAATTTACATTTAGACCAATACATGCAATAAAAAGCATAATTACTCTTAAATTATTTACTAACCCTATGAGCAAAGACTTGCATATTTTATACAACTTTGTAACCACCATGAAATTATTAAGGTTTACATATTATAAAACTCTGAAAATACTTAATGTATCTTCACACAACTTGGCAAGCTCTTAGCAAATGTCTCAAATCTTTTGTACATAAAAAAAAAAAAAATTATACCAAGTATTTTTATTAAAGATTCAGCTGTGGATTTATGGAGTCAAAAGTGTTGACTGGCCCAAGTGCAAGGTGATTTTCATGTTAAGATTAATAAGTTTTATTCATCTTACAGTTTTTGAATTTCATTTTTATAGCCTCCTAAATGAACACTTTTTTTTCAGTCAAACTTTATATTTTATCTGTAATTTATTTTTACTCTAACTATACAAACTCTGTTCATTTGGCTAATTTTGTAACCACAAAAAATATGAAATAAATCTAAATTACCCCCCTCTTCCTAGAATCACTGTAAGCTGAAAATTACAACTGGATTCCACCCAGTCCATAGTCGAAGAAATAGATAAAAAATGTCCATTAAAAACCAGAAATTTAGTTTGGCTCTTTTTTTTGCTATCAGCTTATCAATGAAACTTAAGCCTACATTTTTTATTGTGATAATGGTTCTAGTATATTAAATGATTTATTTACAGAATGCTCATATGAACACAATAATATCATGTACACAGCAGACAATGTCCTATAACTGTTATAACTTAACTGGCTTTCTAACAAGGCATAAATACCTTAGCCACTCAATCTGAACTGGGCAAGAGCAACTTTCAATCCATAGGCAAAACATAATCTGTGCTAAGAAAACATAGCATTATACATCATTTGGTAACTTAAAACTGTCTTTCTACTGGGTATAAATGATAACATAAAAAATGTCAAGAGTGAATTATTGGTGATTTTTGAAAGAGGATGTAGCAAGTGGGTTTGACTATCTATTTCTATCTTCATAAACAAAGGCTATAAAAATTAGACTCTACCTTAGTAATAGCTGTACGATAATAAGTGGTTTATGTTAAACTCATTACACCAGAGAAAAGTGTTGAAAAAATTAGAGGGAGAAAATGCACCAAAACAAAATATCACGAGCCTCGTACAAGGAAATATTAAAAGGAAATACTTAAATCCTCCAAATTGAAAAACTTAATAAATAAAATTTTAGTATCATATCACTACATTCTTATACCAAGTTTATCCATATACACTAATAATAAAAGTTGCTTAATTAAATTTTGAACCAACAACCTCTCAGTAAACATGAAATGATTAAAATTACTAATAGAGAAATAAAGAAAAAAATTAATTTCTGATACAAATATCTGTTGGTTATCATACTTCTTATGTCACTGACAAACAGATCATACAGTAATGTAAACACAGTCAGCTTATGACCAAACCTAAAGTAAACAAAGAATCTGGGTTCAATTTAGTTACAGATGAATTCCATTAGTGTATCGTTCTTCTTAGATTTCTGATGATTTCACATGGTCTAATCCAGTAGCCCACATTTTACAATTACCCTACCTTTGAAACTTCTGACTCCTGGCTACTACTGGAAATAATAGCTGAAGGTATGGTGGGTAAGGCAGTAATTAAGACTTTCTCAGGGGATGAAGTAGCTCCAATACCTATTCCATCATTAGTTGTTCCTTGAGCTACAATGTAAAGAAAAAAAACTTTACTAATTTAGGTTTCAACTGAGGCTTTCAAATCATGTTTCTGTAGAACATTTGGTTTTGAAAATAACTGATGTTTCACTCTTTCACTGTCAGGCACATATTCACCCCTCCCCACCCTCTGGTGTACAGATAAGTGATTTAATCAATTACCTACGAGTAGCAATTACTTTGATTAAGGTCAATCAAGATTAGTTTTATGAATATTACCATTTCTGATCATTCCAAGAATTGATTAACTGAAATTATGATTAAACCAATCATCAAAATAATCAAGTACGTGAAATTAGTGTTTCTGATTATTCCAACTATCTAAGCAATCAAAATATTGCTATTAGGTTTCTTTGTTAAGCACAAAGCTACACACAATGGGATATCTGTGTTCAGTTAAATTTTAACCCAGTAAGCTTTTTTTTTTAATTTAAAGTTTGTTCAGCTTTGATGACTTGTGGGGAGGAGGACTTCCTGGTTTGGAGATCTTTGGTTCCAATCCCATGACTACCAAACTTGCTAATCCTGTTTTTGACTATAAAAAAGACAAATGTCTCACAGCACCTGCCACCAACATTTTCTGTGTCAATGTTAGTTTTTAATGTTTAGTATGACACAGAAAATGTCAGTTTAAAAAAAAATAAAAAAGGGACAATAGTTTTCACAAGTGGTTATTGAAAGCAAGGCCATAAAAACAAACAAATCCTCAGGTTCACTATAGTAATCTTATAAAAAAATCATTAGATACTGATGAAACTGGAAACACTTAAGCATTAATTATTCTATGTAAATTTGGAAATTCTTTAATTTCATTCTCACCAGATGAATTAAGATGGCCAGTGATTCCATTGTTAGACGTAGACTGTTTTCTTTTAACTGCATCTTTGTAGCACTGTGAGCAGAGCCCATCTGTAGCAGGACTTCCATAAAACCCACAACCAGATCTACACATTGGAGCATTCTGTGACATTTGATTGGTATCTCGCTCCATCACCTTTCACTTGTTAGTGTACTTATGACTATGAATTGAATAGTCTGCTGAGGGGAAAAAAAATCAAGTTTTGAAGCAAAACATCCTTGGTTTTATAGTAACAATGCTTTAGACTTAAAATATATACTTTTAAAAGGTTAAAACTATAGACAGAAACTGCAAGCAATATCCAAGTAATGTATTCAGAGAACATCAAATTCACTTAAGCCATCCTATCCATTAAGCTTTAAAATAAGTTATTCTTATATGGCCTTTCCATTCCTAGGTATCATTCCCAAAGCCCCCTCCCCTGAACCATTTCCAACAATTTAATGTTCTCCCTAAGGTAAGTAGACCAAGGCTGAACACGGTACACCAAATGTAACCTGGCCAGAGACCTATACAATGAAATCAAAACCCCTTTAGACCCTTTGTTCAATATTTAGATGGCTGAAAAGACTGATCAATCAAAATACCAAGATCATTTTCACCCATAATACTTTCATTTATTCCCATCAAAATCACTTTAAACTGAAATTATAACCCACATGCATTGCATTTATAATTAAAAGCCATCTACCATTTAGTTGCCCAATTCACCAAACAATCCACATCCTCCTCACAGCCAGCAAACCCAAAAGTCTTAACATCAAAAGGCTGTGAAGCTGCTTTTACAAGTTCTTTAATTTTCCTAACATAAACCCCGAATCTTAATGCAAGATTAATATAGTGACATAAATAAAACTGATTAAACAACACATTTCACTTACTCCAATCCAAACCAAAACTTGCTAATATAAATAGCCTCAATCACAACTGGTACTATGACATATCCTAGTCAGCCTGACAACCCTTGATATCAATATTAGTGCTAAATATAACAGGTTTTTCAATTCCTTTGGAACTGAAATGCTACTGGCAATCTCTCTTTCTTAATAAATAGATATTTTATTAAAATCAAATACCTTCAATAATTTATTTCAAACAAGATTTTATATCTATGTAATTAGTTTTACCTCATAAATTTAGCATATAAACATGCTACTAAAATTTTCTAACAATTTTGTGCATTTACCACAAAATAATAAAAGTTTTATTCAGAATAATGAACAATCATGATTTAGTATTACTTTTGTTTGTACCTCAATTATAATGCCAGAAGAATCATAAAACACCAAATATATTTGTTTACTACTACCTTAATACTAATAGTAATACAATCACAATGCAGATCGATCTTGTCTGAAAAAATTGGTTACAATTAACTTCTTACAAAGTCAAGAATGGTCTGTGTCAGCGAGTACCAGAGAATGGGAAAGGCTTATGCTTAAGTTTAATTAAAGATAAACAAAATAAAACACTAAAGTATTAATCTAATATTATGATGTAAATTTTAACTCTGTAACATTCAACTCCAAAACTGAAAAATACACATTTATTTTATTTGTGGAATATCTTTTCTATTAAACTTTGATTAAATTTTATGTTCAAACAAAATTATCAACACTTCTTGTGAAATTTCCCTATTCACGCTTCTTAATCACTTAAAATATATTCTTTCCTATGCTTCAGTATTATGATTCACTGACAATATGGCGCCTACAGAATGACTAAGCCTAAGTCTGTAAGTATAACTTGTACAACTCTGCGGCCTATCCCCGTTGTAGTACCACTACTAGATTACTACTAACGTTAGCACTACGTAACTAGTAAACTAAAGGCCTTGTTACTCGAATAGAATAAACATAACTATAAACTAAAGAAGTTATTGGATTTTACACTTAAATACAATTATCGGTAAAGTTATATTAAATACACACCTCGAAATTATAAAGAGTGACGAAATCTTGAATAAATATCCTATTATTTATACGAACTGTTCAACCTTCCCTAACATCCCATGTACAACCTTCTTTCTTCGTCTACAATTGACTAACCTCGCGAATTACTAAAGCTTTTGTCACACGTCACACGTAGAATTCACGTGATACACAACCAGTATATGATTGGCCAAAGTAATGCCAAGACTTAAATGTGCGACCTCATACGCAACACCCATGTGATTTTCTATGACGACACCCATGACTACTTAGCTTTTATGAAAATCAAAAACGTACCCAACGTTGAAATGACGTTAAATCAAAATTGTGACGATTGCTTACGAAATTAGATTCGTGGTAGGCACTGTAGTGACTGTACTACCCTTGGTTACATACAATTTTGTTAGAAGCGGGTGGTTTCTTAAATTCAATCCTTTCAAAATTGAGTATGTGAAACTGAATCAGTAATTATATACAGCGTATATGTAATTTATTATATTCCTTCAAGTTTCACCAAGTCCCATTATGAAGAGTACGCTAACCATATAAATCTTAAAGATAAACACACACATACTCTGACTATTTGGCGCAAACAGTAGCTTCAAATATCAAAGCAAGAGTTACTCCCACATAATAAATGAAGTATTAATATTAGAAATACACGACCTTATTAACACCGAAACGTTGTTTTTATTTGATTAAACACTCAACGTTTTGCTGTATAACTTCTTCAGGAGCGTTCACTAAAACAGAAACTGACAGTAAAAAGCTTCAAAATAATTACATGAAATATTTATTAAACGTTTCAGAATCTTCAAAATTTCCCCTTCACTAAACAACAGGTACAAATATATATATATATATATATAATGGTAATTACACCAGAAATATGATATAAAAGTATAATTTCCAGAAAAATCCGACAATA
Source organism: Limulus polyphemus (assembly GCF_000517525.1). Classification (NCBI taxonomy): domain Eukaryota; kingdom Metazoa; phylum Arthropoda; class Merostomata; order Xiphosura; family Limulidae; genus Limulus; species Limulus polyphemus. The sequence goes on from NW_013665887.1 coordinate 335,561, forward strand.
TTACTTTGCAGGTTTTTAAAATGCTACCTAGCAGGCTTAAAAATATTACATTTACTGTAGGGGCTTATGTGAGGATCTGCGGACTTGCAACACTAGAAACCGGATTTCGATACTCGTGGTGGGCAGAGCACAGATAGCCCATTGTGTATTTTTGTGCTTAAACTACAAACAATGAAAATAGGAAATATGCCAGAGCAACAACTTTTGTTGTTTTAACGAGATCTCCAGCTTCCTAGATTAACGGCCCGGCATGCCCAAGTGGTTAGGGTGGTGATGACTAGCTGCCTTCCCTTTAGTCTTACACAACTAAATTAGGGACGGCTAGCGCAGATAGCCCTTGTAGCTTTGCGCGAACTTAAAAAAAAACCTAATCTCCTAGATTAACAACTTTTTACAAAACGTTGCTCTTGCTACTTAGTTTGCAATATTATTATAGTGATGCTATCGATAGAAATAAATTTTGTCAATATTTATCTATAGTAAATTATAGATTTTTTTTTCTTATTAGGAAATTCATAAAGGAAACAGAATTAGATACTATATTTAACAAACTCACTAATTTATTATTTATAATTCTCTACAACTTTTGAGAAACATTTTACATTAATATTTCTAATTGTTCTTTCAATTACTGTTTCATACATTAATAATAAAAACTACTAATAACTATTCGCAATTGTCTATTCACGCGCTATCTGAAAATTAATAAATTTTTGATATATCACGAGAACAGTGTTAAATTAAGACAATTTTATTGAATAACATTCATAACAGTATGCTCCCAGTAGCACAGCGGTATGTCTGCGGACTTACAATGCTAAAAATCGGGTTTCGATACCCGTGGTGGGCAGAGCACAAATAACCCATTGTGTAGCTTTGTGTTTAACTTCAAATAAACACAATTATCTGGTCCCCCGCTGGGACAGCGGTAAGTCTTCGGATTTACAACTCTAAAATCAGCGGTTCGATTCCCCTCGGTAGACACAGCATGTTGCTTTGCTATAAGAAAATACACGTAAGAAAAAAAAAAATACACAATTATCTGAGGAATCATATTCCTGTAGAATTTGATTGTAAATGGTTCGGTAGAGACCATTGAACCAGAAAAATGGTGATGTAAATTTTATTGGAGCAGTTTGAAGGACATTTTTAGGTCATTATATACCATCACTCTAAAATGGTCAATGTCACAATTGTAAACTGCATAAATTATATTTGGCTGTTAAAATCGTGATTAAGCATATGACATCATTAAACAGTATTTACCACCATGTCCATATAATATTTCATATAAACAGTCAAATAGAAATGAAAAAAAGCAAAAATATGTCTATTCTACTAATCATATTTCCAAATCAAAGTCATCGTCGAACACTTTCCATTATCATCAGAGCTTTTATCAACGTCGTCACATCGTAAAGTATTATTCACCATTTCATAAGCAATCATATAAAACTTTAAAAAATAATGTTATTTTAATAAATGGTTATGCTGTGAATGATATCTTTTTTGCTCAAAGCAATAATCTTTAAACACTTTTTTTCGTGATCATCCAGTTTCGATTAGTAAGTGTTTTAATACGTGTTGTCTTATTATCGAGTCAGCTTCAAAGACTCACATGGTAGTTGTACATATCAAATCCTTTTTTTTTACGAGAGCGGAAGCTAATTACATATCTGCGTTTTACACAGACGTTTTTGCTAATTCGTTTGAGCATGTTTGAGAAATATGAGTAACTAGACCTCCGTGACCCGTTGGGTCACTTACTATTCAGAGGTTACGAAGAATTCAAGCTAATTTCAATATTGCACCGAAATGAAGGTTTATTTCGAAATAATTTAATTAAATATTTCAATCCATTCGTATTATTCATAATTCAAGAAAAGATATTTGATTGTTGATCGGAAGGAAAAGGAAATACCATTTCATTTTTCAAAAAGTGAAGTAAGAAGTTTCGTAAAGAGCGCGAACGTTAGTGTGGTGTAAAATTACTCATGCTAGAAATTTTCCTAAAAGTGACCCGAGGTAAGTGTATCTGTAAGAGTTATTTCTCTGACAAAATCATAGCAATTATTTTGATGTCAGTTTTCTCTCAAATTGTTTGACATTATTCATGCAGTTTCCATTGGAGCTTTTGCTGTGATGGCTTGGCTATTGGAGATGGTCAGGATTATTCATTGATATAATTTTATAGTAAAAATGGCTCTACAGTTTAACTCTTCTGACACGGGGTCAGTAAATTTGACCGAGTCACTTGACCTTCTGTACTCATTTAAAGTTGACATAAATTGAATACTTATGACTCTATATATTGGGTATATCTTCACGAAATTTGGCAGTCTTTCACATACAAAAGGTCGTATTTCTTAGTGAAGTACTTTTACTAAAATAAAATTTTGTCCATGAATATATTGAGTATTTGTTTTGAATAGACAGTGTGCAAAGTAATTATGTTAAAATTAAAAATACTTGTCATCATCTCAAAAATCTCAAATTTCCTTTGTCTAATCCCTAAAACCTAAATGCATTTCAAACGTTTTTTTTCACTAAATCCTTAG
>NW_013665887.1:338743-343658 GCF_000517525.1 Limulus polyphemus
ATTCTCATTTCTATTCTCATTTTATTACAAACATGGCGCTATTATGCGTCATTTTTGCTTTATTTAATTACAGACAAGCAAATACATAAACAATTTCAGAGTTTTAGTAGTATATGAATAGATAGATGTTGGCCATTCGTTGCTGTGGTTATTCAATGGCAGGAGTGTGCGGAATTTTGTGTGTTATTATATTTGCTTTAAAAACCACAAGAAGTTATAAGCTGACTGTATGAGATTTGTTTCAGGTTAAGCTTCGGATTATTGCTCATGTTGTTGGATTACTATTTCCATCATGGAACAGCTACCAGGGGTCTCTCTCTAAGGCTGGATGTAGTAATTTATTACAGATGTTGCATACAATGCTGACTTTCAATTAGGGTATCTTCATTGAAATCAGTATTGCCTGCAACAAGAAGATGCACCTCCTTTGAACAAGCGAAATGGGATATACAAGATGATTAGAAAATTTTGCATTTCAGTGCATTATATCTCACAAATAATATTGCAAAAGAGGGGAAAACTGCACAGGAGTGTTAATAGTACCATGTGGATGCAAATGTCATAGTTGTTACATTTTGCCACTATGGGCGCTACTGTGGTATATTATGCATATTTTCCATGGGCATAAATGGCCTATCGATCGCAGTACAGTTCATTCAACTAACATGAACTGAAAAGTGTGCAAAGAGATGAACTAGTGAAGTGTTATTTCACAAAAGAATGCAATGCCAAAGTAGCTCTCAGTGAATACCACAGAATGCATAACATCCACAGAGGGCATTGTTCCAGTGTTACTGTATGTAAGTCCATAATAAAACTGAGGAGACAGGTTGCACTTATGATAAACCATGTACAGGCAGACCTGCAAAATCTTCTTTGTACTCATCCTGTGTAACACATTGGTTTACCTGATCTGCTGAATAATTAATTGCATCGTTGAGAGTTTCTAAATGGAGGACGAACTGATGACCAATGGATCAGTCAAATTTATGAAGCATGTGTACTTGTCTCTTTTGTACTTTTTGTAAGGGATAAATATATACTGTGTATAACATGTTGATATTATAGGACCCTAGAGAGAGCTATTTTGTGTCCCATGTGGCCTACATAACTTAAATGGTGCAGTTTCATCCTTCGCTGTTTTTAATAACTGATCTTTAGCCACTGGATATATAACTTAGACATTTAGGATAAGTAATTGTCCATGCTAGGCGGCCTAGCTATATAATAATTATTTGGAAGTTAGGCCTTGTACTCTTCTATCAATTGACATATCTTCTAGTCCCCATACTCTGCAATTTCTCAGACACTCTACATTAATTTATACTAGGATTCCTCTTTTAGTTCCTGAACTAGGGACCTCTAATGGGTTGGCAACTCATTCAGACTTTATGGTCCAACTTTTTCACTTCCAATTAAATTTTTTTGTTTTGTTTTTTTGCACAAAACAGACTTGGAACGACATCAACCGTATTAACACTTTGTTAGTTGGGATTACAAATGTTAGATACATTATCATATGAATGTTCAAAGCATAAGAAAGAGTTCCAACATCACTAACAAGAGAATAAGGTACGAGAGACAGTTCTATATCTACAGCTCTACATTCATATTATGGTCGCTATTGACCCTCCAAGTTCTGAAACAGAAAAACAAACAAACAGACATGTAGTACATCTAAAGTGATAAAAATATGATTTTTTTTATGATTTATTAGACTTTACTAGTCTACACTACAGGCTAAAGGCTACTAATTAATGAATATATCGTTTAATGAGAATTAGCAGAGAAAGTGATAACATGATGGATTTAGACAGATCTGTAATTTTATTATCAATTCGTAGTGTGGTATGCTTGTTTGTTTGTAGTTATGCACAAAGCTACACAATGGGCTATCGTGTGTTGTATGCAAAGACACATTTAGTATTTCCCGTCTACTTTAGTTAGTATGATGGCCCGGCATGGCCAGGTGGTTAGGGCGCCCGACTCGCAATCTGAGGGTCGCGGATTCGACTCCCCGTCTCACCAAACATGCTCGCCCTTTCAGCTATGGGGGCGTTATAATGTGACGGTCAAAGAGTAAAACAGTAGCCCAAGAGTTGGCAGTAGATGGTGATGACTAGCTGCCTCCCACTGCTAAATTAGGGACGGCTAGCGCAGATAGCCCTCGTGTAGCTTTGCGCGAAATTCAAAAGAAACAAATAGTTAGTTGGTATGACGAACATTTATGTTCTACAAGAATCCTTGAGCGTTATGCACATACGTGTTTGTGTAATTTCGACAATTTTCGTTAAATTATAAAAAGTTAAATTATAATGTTATGATTTAACGAATAATGCAATATCCAACAGTTTTATGTACTGAAGAAGCCACAAAGTTAAGGTAGTATTTTTTTTCTAACTTTATTATCAAAACAGTTTTCACAACAAATGTGGATAAATTCCTTTCACACTAGCCACCAATGTTCTGGGTCACTATCCTATGGTGTCACATACGTTTTCACATAGGAAATGTTTTTGAAAAGTAGAAAATACTATGTAAAGGAACAGAGTGATGTTTTCTACTTGCAGGTCAAGTGATATCTTGATGTTGTATAACCCTTTATTTTTCTATTAGAAAGATCAAAAGTGATGTGGGTAGCACATGCGCGTTAAGATGGATACCATTGTAGAATCTTGCATACAATGACAAGTGCTCTTAGTTTCAATGAAAATAACAGAAATACACTAAAATATCAACAGAATATTTTCAGATGTCCAGTGTAAGCGCTGCCCATTTGATCTGTGGACTAATTACTTCGATTGTTTTTGAAATAAAGACTGTGCTACACTTTGTCACACAGTGCGTCCTGCCTTTCTTTTTACTCTTCAACTTAGTCAAGATCAGAGCTCACTTTAACTTAATGATACATTACCTGTTTTTTCCTCCTGTTATTTCTGGTTACTACCCAAAAGGTAAATCTGTGCATCTGATCTGAGAACATCACACGAGTATCCCAGTGAAATAGAGGAGAAAAAAGAAACTTCATAGGAGCAACAAAGATATTTACAGAAGGAAATTATATTATACCAGGACCCTTAAAGATAAATCTATTAAAGAGGGTATTTGATATAATGATGAAATATTTATCTCTGTGCAGGAATGCCTTCACAAATGCCTTAATGATTATCTTAAAGTGAAACGCATGTCATGTGGCAATAGTTTAACTCATTAATTTATTTTGCTTTTTTGTGAGGGATAATTGATTTGCATTCCATTCATTTATTATTGTTATTTTCAAAACAAACTGTCCTAAATCTCATTTTCATCTTTATTGATATCTGTAATTAAAAGAATAATGTTTGTTTGTTTGTAATTAAGCACAAAGCTACACAATGGACTATCTGTGCTCTGCCCACCACAGGTATCGAAACCCGGTTTCTAGCGTTGTAAGTCCGCAGACATACCGCTGTGCCACTGGGGACTAAAAGAATAATGTCTGTTAGTCAGTTCGTGCGTATATGCGTGCTAGCTCACATGGAAACCCATTATTCCTATTGACTAATTGTACTATCGTACTTTAAGTTTATACGAGTGCAAAACTACGACGTTTATAATAATCAGTAGGCAAACAACGATTTACAATCATAATGAAGTTATTTATTTTGGAGGAACATACTACATGCTTCAACAGAACATTGATTAGTTTTCTTCATGTGAAGCTCATAGTGAATAATTCTAGTTGTTTAGTCATTATCTTTCTGAATGATGAAGAAAAAAAGTCCTTCGTCGAAAGTGAGAATGTCACAATAATATACCTTGTGTTTCTCAACAATACTTCTTACTTAATTAGTAATCCTATCATAGCACGTTCGTACGATACGGTTATCGCCAATTGCTTTAAGTTCTGTTAGTTAGTTAGTAATGTTTTTTAATACTTTCTAAACCCTGCGAAGATCTGATAATCAGTTCGAAAGAAGAGACTAAATAAGCCTAGTAGTTTACGAGAGAAGCCACCTGAGAATGCGTTTGTGTGTCTGATGTTCGCACAAGGACATGATACTGATGAATATGACGACGGCAGGGCTACCCACAGCTGTCCTCCAAACGTGCAGTGAGGGAACAATACTCGTGGATAGCACTAGAAATAATTTCAGATTGAAGAAAAATTCTAGCTTCACTTGGTTTCGCATAAGTTTCCTTTTTTTTTTCTCGGAGTATTAGCAAAGTTGAGTTTTAATCCATAGGTGGTGTTATACAGTAATATATTGAATACGTGATAAGGTACTGAACGCACTGCTGAAATTGAAAAAAATAGTGTTTTCTAACGAGAATTTTAATGTTCTTGTTAAAGTTACATGCAAGATTTATCCCAAGAAACTCCATAATATTCAGCAGGGACGGTTAATTAGAAAATGAAAACTAATCGTGAAGAGAAACCATCTTTCGTTGAAGAAGTCTCTTTAAATTATGCTTCTTTCTTGTATGTTTCTTTCCAATATGGTTCAGGACCGTGTTGCTGGTTAGGTGCCAATACTGATTAGAGCGAGTTTTTTTTGTTTTTGTTTTAATCATCATCACCACAAATGAAACAGATTGCTGTAGCTATCCTGCTAAGTATACGAGATTCAGGAACATATGTCTTACTAGTAGAGGGTAACGAAAAGTCAGAATTCGAAGTCATCTGCTGTTTCTGTTTGACTGACTGCAGCTGTTGTGTACTGGTGTATTTTGCCTTACAACTTTTGTAGAACGAGACTTTGCACTAAGGATAAAAATTTCCTCTATCTCTGGCCACAAAAGTTCATAAGTTTCATCTCTGTGAATTTCAACTGCAACTAATAGAGGATTGTTTGTTTGTTATGGATTTCGCGCAAAGCTACACAAGCGCTATCTGCGCTAGCCGTCCACAATTTAGCAGTGTAAGACTAGAGGG
>NW_013665887.1:343849-356428 GCF_000517525.1 Limulus polyphemus
AGTGGGATTAACCGTCACATTATAACGCCCCCATGGCTGAAAGGGCGATCATGTTTGGTGTGACAGGGATTCGAACCTGCGACCCACAGATTGCGAGTCGAGCTCCCTAACCACCTGGCCATGCCGGGTCCCAATAGAGGACATAGTCCAACTTGTGTTTGATTTCGAAGGACTGGATTGTAACGGTTGTCTATGATTACAGATTCCAAACAATTGGCTCAGTGTTCATAATTTACAGTAACAGTCCTATTAGTCGGCGGCTCTGAGTTAAAGTTTATTGTCTAACTCTGTTACCAACTCACACAAAACATCACCTGCTATATAAAATAATATAGTTAATGAAGAATAGGGATTAACCATTGAATTACTTAAGGGACTAACTACCCAATAAAATATAAAGATTTGACTTTTATTTAAGTCATACATCAGCAAATACTTTCATCAGAACAGGATCATCTTATTGAATCATTTTACACCCACAAGTAAAATATTTCGACAAATTTGGAACGCTGAAAGCAATTTTGCCATGTTGAAAAAAAATTGCCATAATTGTGTCAAGTATAGTAGCCATTTTTATTAATCCCTCAGCTTATTGTCTTTAAGGTTGTGGTAATTTTGAATCACGTTCACAGACATATGTAGTCCTTTTTATAAGCATAAAATTGATTTCATCATTAGGCATTTACGTGGGGCCAAATAAAATAGTAACGTGGGGAGGGATGGCTCAAAATATAACCTTGATTTTATCAGATGGCCGTTAGCCTAAAAATTACACTGACAAGTCTACGTTTCCCCATATCCTATCAAATTTATTTTGATATTTGACGTGTTTAAAAGAGGTTGTGTTCACTTATGTACAAAAAAACAAAAAAAAAACACACAACAACATTTGTATGTTCTATAAGTTGAAGTACCCGTCCTTTGTTCAGGTTATGAACATTTAAAAAAATGTGGGTGTCGACGCTACGATAAATTACGCAAAATACTAACTTTCACACAATTTATTTATAACATAACATATTATTACAGTACTCATTATTACCTCCCCAGCGATCCAGGATTAGTTAGATAAGGGACAACCAGACAGATACACATTTTTTATGCTTTATATACATGTATATATAGATATCTCGTTCAAAGAGAATGTACTAAATGTTAATCTAAATGAAAACATAGGTATTAATATCATGCTATTCACACACACATATGTATGTATTATTTCCATATAAATAATTATATATTTATATATACCTTGTTAATAATGCAACACAAAATAGAAAGTAATTGCCTAATTAGGTCGCTCTTTTGAAACATAAACTTGGTGAAACTTCATTTGTTTCTTTTATTCATTTTATTATCGTACAAGTTCACGAAACCTAAATTTTCAATAGCTTAATGTATATCATGTATACATATATTTTACATATATTAAGATCGGTTATAATGTTTGTTTGTTTTTGAGAAAAATACAAATGTTATGAATAAAACCATCTAAAAAGTTCTATAATGAATCCTTTTGTGCCACAAAATCTAGAAAAGTCATACGGTGGATCACTTCTCTATAAGCTTCTTTTTCTTCATCCGTAGGCTTATATTTTAAAGTTTTCTTGTTCCTGACCCAGGTGCCTGGCTTGTTATTATTTATGTATATTTCTGCTTCGAGTCTGGTTCTCTTCACATCACAAAAGTCAAAGAACATGTTGCTCAGAATAACATTACCTGAAAATTTTCGATAAAAACGTGTAAGGAAGTGAGATATAAAAACCAAGTAGTAATGTAAATTAAAGGCAAGTTTTCTGACTTTTAACGCTAAAGAATGAACAATAACAATACCCCCCCCCCAAAAAAAGGAAAAGAAGGAAATATTTATTACTCGTATCATATCGCTGTATCACTACACCTTTAGTAAATACCAATAGAAGTTAATGTTTATTGTCATTGAATAGTATATTAAATGAAAGTACTTACAAAGTCCCATGCCAATGCAACAAAAACAGCACAGAAATATTAAAATTATAACTGCTGCTATCAGTATCGTTGTTCTTTTCGTTTTTACAAAATCCCACACCATCTTAGTCTTTTGATGAAACTATTTAAGTATACAAGGAACACAAATAATCCATTCCGTTCAATCTAAGATATTCACAAAAGTATAATTAATTAACTTTACAATTTATAACTTTTCATCACGGTAAAAGATACTGCTATTTTACTTTGACAACCTGTTTTTGAGGTCAGCTGAAAATTCTCAATAATCCTAGTTCAGGCAATAGAAAAATAATACTAAAATGTCACATCATACAAAATTTTCTCTCAATGAAATACTATGAGATTAAAGAACAATAATTCGAGTGTTATGTTTCATATCAAGTCATCATCCTGGAATGAAAATAATTAAGCATTCAGCTGAGGTACTTTCTTTGTTTTGTTCGGAAAATTAAAATTTTATGATTTAGTTGGCCTTTTTCGGTTTTTATTCACGCAAGCTAGTGTATTGTTATTTATAATGTTACGTCTCCGTTTGTTAATTAACTTTCCGTAACTTCGTTCCGACGAAATTTTAACGACACAAGTCTTTACTTAATAAAACTGGTTTATTCTTTCCGAATACAACTTTACGATACACTTATTTTCAACAATCGCGCTAAAACAAACGCTATATCAACGAACATCAATAATACTTCTGACTGCAGTTCAATTACTCACTATCTACACACACATTACCGCGTCACGTTGTTCCCCTCTTTTATATATACCCGACTACCCTATATCTAGTAAATACTAGAGCATTCGCCAAAGTACAGGATAGTTCTAGAAACGTGGCGTCACAGTAGTCATGTGACTCGCTGATGCAACAATAATTTGCTTTAAGAAAACTGTTTATTTCGATTAGTGCAATGAGCGTCATTTACTTAGATTGATTGGAGACAACGCCTCTAATTACTAAAACAACAACACACGGGCTTTGTTGTTGCAAAAGTTCTTTCTCTTACTTCAAAATGCGAAATAAATTTTCACAATTTTAAAATATTATTCCACATTATATATCCTCTAGTATTCATACTCCATGTTTCTGCTAGAACATAATACTCTGAGAAATTTTTATCCTACCGAGTGTTCATAAATTCCTATTTGTCCCTCTGTTTTAAAATAAACACTACAACAAGGTTATTGCATTACAGGGTCGCTTTTAGCTACGACTAAACAGTAGAAATATGTGATTGATAAAAAATATTTCATGACCATAAACATTTTGAAGTTTGACTTTTAATTCAAATCCAGTACGATGTAATTATGCAATCTAACCCTCTTTGTTATAATGAGTTGAGACTATGATAATAGTTGGGGTGTTTTATAATCATTGTTAACTAAATAAAAGATAAGGACCCCACCGCTGCCCTGGAATCTTCGAATAAGTCCTCGTTTTCAGGTTTCGCAACATTTCCTGCTTTTTTAGCTTCGGGTAACTTGTCGTAGTCTTCATAGTATTCCTCCACCCATTGCTCGTACAGGTCATAAGGAATGTCCACCTCTGCTGATCGCTTAACTCTTCTCGGTTTAACGATTTTATTGTTTGATTCTGCAAAGTTAATCATAAAACATTCGATCGTTATTATTTCTGCATCATTTTATGAGCTCTAGGACGTTCTAAATATATTTAATACCAATGACGATCAAAAACACTAGATAATTCTTAGGCTTTCAGTTTTGGCAGAAGCTAGTTCTTCCATTCGTCAGTAGTCATTTCCTGATTTGGATTGTCTATTATGGTAGTTTGAATTGTTAAAACGTTCTATAATAGGAATGTCAGAGGATTGGTTCTTAAACTTAGTTTGCATGGTAATCATTTAATATGTAAGAAGTCTTGGGCTTAATCCCGCTCATCGAAAATTGATGACTATAATTTTACCATCAAGAGTTCCATTTGGGATGAGTAAATTTGCGTAGGATGTACTAACTAAACTCTGCAAAGACTCAACTGGTGATGAGAAGACTCAAAGATTTAGCATCCCAGTCTTTAGACCCTACAGCTTAATTTCGGTGAACAGTCAGCGTTGTCGATCAAAACTAACTAACTCAAGTACCAAAATGGCCAATAAAATTTCAAGTTTTATGATCACAGTTAGTTATTAAATTGTAAGTTATTTATTTTAACAGGAAATAAGTTAATTTAATCTGTTGTTTTTCAGTTTTTACTTTTTTCTACCGTTGCTTAATAATTTTGTCTTATGTTAAAGCTCTTATTATAGATAGAAAACTTTAGATCGCTGCTAAAGAAAGTTTCGGATATGTGACTTAGATTTGAAATGCTTACCTCCATCAATCACAAAATCTTCCACCTTATCAAATTCAATGCTGATAGGATTAGTTGCAAAACCTAAAGAGAATTTATCATGTGAATGGATTGATAAAAACAAATTATGACATCAAAACTTATGATTATTATGTAATTGCCCTGTACGCAGGGATGGAAGTGCGGGGGTACCCTATATCCCTAGTTCTTGAAGGTCGAAATGTAGGCCTAATATGAACATATCCAAAACGCTACTCTCCCCCACCTAACCTCGATTTTGAAGCATACTCCTAGTTCTGAAAACCCAGTTCCACCCTTGCCTGTATGTAATAATTATGGGCTACTCTGTGCAAGAAAATCACTTCCTCGTATAAATTTCTGATCTTATTGGTCTTTGTCTAACTTCCAATTTTCCCGCCATTTTAAGATTTTTCCTCACTAGTAATAATAATAAATTAAGTATTTTGTATTTAAAAAAACAAGGAAAAATTCATAACTTTGAAAATCTTCTATTAGTTAATTGAATATGTGTAAAAATCATACAAGCATAGTTTAATACACCTTGACGTTTAAATATTTAACATAACATAGCATTTATAATGCCAAAATTAAATGTGAATAAATGTATTAGTCACGCATGTGATTAATTACTGACCATGCTTTATTATTAATCGATTTTTGAATAATTTGGTTGGACTAAATTTGAGCCAAATATTACTCACAGTGGTAAGAAGGACCTAACTACTAGCAATGTATAAATATAGAAATTAGACTAGATGTACTTCCGCGGGCTCCCCTAAATTGTTCTGTTTCAAGAGTAAATAAAACCAAAATTAAGAGCAAAACAATTTTTGTTTCTTGAATTTGAAGTTCATACTTCATGCTGTGATGTACTCTACAGAGTGCATAATTTTTCTCGTTATTCATGGCATGCGCACGTTTAATTGACGTCACGACAGTACAAATTGCAACGTTAAGCGTCCATTATGTGACGTAATTTTTGTGTTTACTGACTGACTGACAGACAACACTCTACTGTAAGGTGGTGGGAATGATCCCTCCAGGCAGCCTTCGGCCTCCCCTTTCGGGGAAATGATTTTTTCCTTACCACTTTATTAAACAGCAACAAAGTATTATGTTTCAGTTTATATCAGACTTTATAAAGAAAAGAAAAAATGTTGTACATGGTAGAAATTAGTAAACAATATGAAAAATCAGCCTATGAAAAACGTCACCGCCCCCTCCGGTGGTTAAACGGTAAGTCTGAAGGCTTACAACGCTAAAAATATGGTTTCTATACTCGCGTGGGGTATAGCACAGATAGTACATTGTTTATTTTGTGTTTAACAACAAACAAACAAACCAAATAACTATAAAACACACGGCATGTCAAAAACAATCACAAACGAGAAGGTATCGAATATTAAATTGCAAGAATGGGAGTAAATATAGGGGAAAGAAGGTCAATAAAATTGTCGAAATAAAATACAGAGAAACAACGAGTTTTGCCTGAAATAACACTGCCCGCTGTTACGCTTTCACTGTGTTAAGTGATAGTAATGGTGATTTAAACACATAAAACCGAGGAATAAGTTTATGCTGTAATAAGCATTTTCGTGTTAAAATTTATCTGTTGTTCATTACAAAATATTTCAGTCGTATTTTTCGGTATCTTACCTGGAAATAATGTGACAAAACTTACAAAAAATAAAATAACCTCACAGGAGTGTTCTACACGTCTGGGAATAAACATATCGTCTTTAATTGAATAATCACCAAGTTTATACTTGTTTCTTATGGCTGTAAGTGACTTTCTTTAATACTCATGGTAACAGATGTTACTTATACTGTTGTTGATAAAAGCTACAGTTGCTTAAAATTAATCCGAATATTGTTGCAACAATATTATTTCAATAATATGTCTCGTAAATAATATATATGGACTGTTCTCTCTACTTTAATTACTTTTTTAGATATTTAACGTAGAGAACAGACTGAATATTATTATAAAATATTTTTCAATGATATATCTTATTGCAAAAGTAAATATATTTATGAACTTTTCTCTCTACTTTAATTACTTTTAGATATTTAATGTAGAGAGCAGACTGAATATTGTTGTAAAATATTATTTCAATAATATTTTTTACATTATAATTTACCTACATCATGAGTTATAAAACGATACATTTTTGTTGTTATGCAAAGGTTTCTATGCCGAAAACTGACGAAGAATCGAAGTTGGATAGACCTAACATTCACGATAAAAAAAAATTACGTTAGATTGCAGCTGTTTTTATTTTTCACAGTCTTCTTAGTTTCGCCATCGCTGATTTAAAATTAGAGTGGTGTAAAAATAACATTTGAGACATACACAGTACGTTTACAACAACATTCAAGCTAACATAAGGATGAGTTTTTCGCACCAAATAGCCATATTCAAATTCTTTGATAGCTTATAGTGGGTAGTTAGAAATATTAGTACAACGTTTAGACCACTGGTGCGGTCGTTTTCAAGTACAAGTTTATTTGTTTGTTTTCAATTTCGCGCGAAGGTACACGAGGGCTATCTGCGCTAGCCGTCCCTAATTTAGCAGTGTAAGACTAGAGGGAAGGCAGCTAGTCATCACCACCTACCGCCAACTCTTGGGCTACTCTTTTACCAACGAATAGTGAGATTGATCGTCACATTATAACGCCCCCATGGCTGAAAGGGCGAGCATGTTTGGTTTCGAGTACAAACAGAGAACAAATTAAACTGGAATGTTTTATAATAATGACATTGTAAGCTCCCACATTTGAAGATTCATGCTAGTTATAAACGTTCTTGGCTTTTACCGACAACAATGTGAATAATAGTTGTTGTTATTGAGTGTTTGATTTTAGAATTTTCACACAAAGCCACACAAGGTCTATCTGCCCCAAATCGTCCTTAATTTTGAACTGATAGACAAGTGAGAAGACAAGTAGTAAACAGCCGCCCACCGATAACTCTTGGTACACTTTTGTCTGACGTAATAGATGAATTTGGCTGACACTCTTACAACGCATTTACAAACCCAAAAGTCCGAATCGTATTTGTGTGTGTGTGAAAAAGAGACGTAAACCGTGAATCTTCGGATCCACAAAACAGGCAAGTTACCCACTCGACTACACCAAGCCCTTTTGTGAGTAACAAAGAATTCTAGAAAAAACATTTGCAGTCTCACATTACCTATATCATGGAAGTTATAGGCTGTTGTATTCTTAATATCTTTGTAAATTTATCACGAAATCCAACCTTTGCTTTCGTATACGTTTCGAAAAATTACACAGTTAAATCTTTCTTTGTGATTTGTTGTTAAACTTCTTTTCAATGGCAGCATGTTGAACTCGATATTTTGATCCAGTGAGCCTTTCAAATTAAACGTAGAAGCATCACAATATCACACTACTCGGCAGAACACTTGAGATTCATGGAAATAACTAGACTTCATTCCAAAGTTTAAAAACTAGTAAACATTTATTTTGCAGTGATTGTGTAACCCCGTTTGATAAAAAAAGATAAGAAAATATACACGTGCATCATGTTTAGGAAACTAATTACAAAAATAAATTTTGAAGAATGAATAGAAATTCTAGAGAGAAATAAAATAATGAAATAAACGTATAGAAGTTAAAGGGTAATTAAATAAATAAGTGAAAAACAAAACTCGGATAAAAGATACATAGGTCGAGGAATATATAAAAAGAAAAACAAACTTAAAAGTCTTCAGCAATTATATTGAAAGTAGTGCTACATACTGATAAAATAGAAAAATACAATTATATGTATAAAAATTAACCAATCAGATAAATATATGGTAAAGAAATAATAACAGAAAACTGTCTTGTTTTTAGCGTATAAACCTTCATAAATAAATATACATATATCACCCTTTAACTATTGCACTAGATGTGGCGTTATCTAGTGGTAAAACCTAAAACTACAATTATTTGTATTCTCCCATTTTCTCACCTCCCAGTGGCTAAGCGGTAAGTTCTGAAGGCTTATAACACTAAAAACCGTTGGAATTCGAGGCATTATAACTCCGTTTGCCTAAACCAGTTGGTGGTAAAAACAAATTAGGGGTTCGTATCCATGCAAGTTCAGATTTTCACTTCTTAATTAAAAACATTCGATGAACCAGTCACTAATCCCAGTCATCTTACACGTTAAGGACGGTCATTAAATCGCCTATCTCAAAGATAAACTCCTAAGGATAAACTTGGACGTCAGGTTTATTACCATCATCCTTGATTGATTTCTTGCAATCAATTTAGACGATATACTTCTCAACGAAATGACTAAAATTAAACGAGATATCTTCAAGCATCTATTGTACGCAGAATCTAGTTATTGTAAAAGGCGGTCCTATTGAATAAGATTTACAATAAAGTGGACAGTCAGTTTGAAAAGCAGGAACATTTTTCAAATAACATTTTCTCTCCAACCACACGTCGCTCTAACAGCCACATCTTGGTCTAAATAATTATAGCCTCACAGCAATATTGAAAAACAGTATTTTTTTTTAGTTGTGTTGACTTTTTAAGAAGCAGCAAGTTTTTCAACTACAATTTATTTTGGATTTTAGAAATTTTAAACGATTTAGGATTTTTTAAAACAACATTGGATTGTTTTCACAGAATATGGGCATTTTGCTATATGAACACTAGATGGCCCAACCGTCTCCAAATGGTGCACATTCTTCAAAAGCTATGTAAATACAGGCTTACTGTTGTGAGTAAAAGACAATTAAAACGTGATATACATATCATACAGTCCATCACTATAAGAAACCTACCTCCTCACCGATGAACAGGATGAACAACTGTCAGAATATCTGCTGAAGGCTGCAGACTTGTATTGTGGACTATGTCCACGTGAGGTAGGCATATTATATTTATTATAGTACAAAGTTTTTAGGATAAGCATGGTTAATAAAAGGATAGAAAAGGCTATTGAATGCAGACTATATAAGTATAAGATAACAGCAGGAATCCCAACAGTGTTTATGGCTCTCTAATTCATTTTGATATTAAGCAGTGGGGAGTGGATTTGAACCTCATTTTAAAAATAAAAGAAAGCTGTTCTGAATTGGAATCATTTTTATTCATTGTGGGAATTTGTCTTTATTTTAGCAGGTGCGCAAGTTTGCATATCAAGTAGCACAAGCATATAATTGCAAGTGTCTTCCATCACGGAGTAAAAATGAAATGGCTGGTACAGACTGGTTCACTACATATTTAAAGAGAAACCAGCAACTTGTCATCAGGAGTCCTCAAACAACCAGTTTGTCTTGGGCCAATAGTTTCAACCACACAAATGTGGCTATTTTCTTCGAACATCTAGAGGAAGTTTTAGCTAAACACAGATTTGATGTCAAAGATATTTGGAATATTGATGAAACAGGAATTACAACTGTCCAAACACCAGACAGAATTGTTGCCAAACGTGGTGCTAAACAAGTTGGTGCGATGACATCTGTGGAGCACGGTGTTCTTGTCTCCATTGTCATTGCAGTTAATGCATTTGGCAATAGTATCCCTCCTATTTTTATTTTACCACGAAAGCGATACCATGGCCATTTAGTGCGAGATGGGCCCCCCAGGATGCAATGGAACTATAAATGGTTCAGGCTGGATGCAAGAAGAAAACCTCATGGTGTTTATCCACCACTTTGCCAAGCACACCAGAGCTTCTCCTTCCCTTTCCCTCACATTGCTACCACAAATTACAGTCCCTTGATCGAGGTGTTTATGGGCCGTTGAAGAAGCTTGTGGGCTCATGCACCGACAGCTTGATGAGGATGAACCCAGGGAAGACCATTTCAATCTACGACATTCCCGGAATTGTGAAGACAATGTTTCCTTTAACTGCAACACCCACAAACATACAATTAGGCTTCAGGTGTACCGGAATATGGTCTTTCAACAAGGACATTTTAGAAGAATGTGACTTTGACCATGTTCTATGACCGACCGACCATTTCCACCTCCATCTCCTGCTGCAGCTGTTGCAGGTTCATCAGATGATTTACGTGCTTCAGAGGATCATCAGGGCACCAATGCGACTACACCACAGTACTTTTCTCCAGAGGAATGTGCATTAGGCCTCAATAAAGCCTCCCAGAAGGACTCAGAAGCAGAAGCTTCATCATCGTTCTCTCCAGAGACCATTCACCCCTACCCTAAAGCTGGCCCAAGAAAAGGGAGGAAAACAAGAACAACAGCGACTCTTGCTGACACACGTGTTAAATTAGCCTTAGAAACCGAAAACAAGTCAGTGGGTCAGAAAGTGAAAAGAAAATTTGCTTTGGGAGATGCCAAAAAGAATGCTGGAAAGAAAAAAGCTAAATACCTGAAAAAAGAAGACTCTGATGAAGAAGAGAATTTCACTTAGTGTGCCTTGAACCCTATACTTCCTCCCGAATTAAGGAAGTATGGGTCCAGTGTATGCATGTTTTGGGCACATGAAGCTTGCACTAAAGGAAACAAATTATATGGATGTCACAATTGTGACTCAGAGAGATATTCTTGCTCGATGAGTTTAAGAAATGAATGAAAATTGTTCTTTGAAATAAAATTAAATCCTTTTTGAGTTATATAAAATGTGTTGTTGTTTGTTTAATATTATTTTTATACAATATTACATCTGACCCTGGCCATGGGTCAATTGTAACATCTGACACCTGACATTTCAATCACTCTTGCTCTGAGTATATTAGCACCAATAACATGAAAACTGTGGGAATTCATACAGGACAAATGTAAGTTGTTTGTTTAAAAAGAATGGTAAAATTACCTCAAATCTTCTGTTCGTAATGTAGGTAAATATAAAATATGTTACAACTGTCCCCGGTCTCTCCTACTCCTTTTAATGAATCAATCACTTTGACTTCAGACCGAAACTTTAGGCCTCCCAGTGGTTCAGCGGTAAGTCAGCGTGCTTACAACACGAAAAAATGGGGTTTGCGCAAATTTCCAAAACAAACAAACAAAATACTCTAAAGAAAGCAAAGACTAGAAAATGATTCTAAATCTTGTTTTCAACGTCAACCGCCATAAAGAATTAGAGATGACTGATATCTCAGCGCATGTCATGCAGCTCTGGATTATTCGTAATAAGTTTATCTTTTTTTTCATCCTAAGTACCATTTTTCAGTTCTAATCTCATCAGAGCGTGTAAATAGGAGTAAAAAATGGAAAACATAACGTATTCAGTTTTGTTATTAATGTTTGATGATGTTTTCAACTGTATTGACTTACTGTCAAAGTATATTATTTTATCAGAAATGTATTAGCTTAGATGATTTTGGACGTAAAAATGTTTCGCAACAACACACTTATTTACTTCAAGATTATACGTTCTTTACAAGAAACCTGTGGTTTTTAGTTCGCTACAGGATGTTCGAAAAGTCTGGAATCATAGGTGTTTTGCAGCTTTTCTCAATTTCAGTTACGTGACTGATTATGTCAAAGCATGAGAAGGTCGAGAATTTTGTTTAGAATAACAAGGACAGTATGAAGTGTCTATGGTTTCAGACTTTTCGAACACCCTGCATATATTTTTGAAATGATTATGTTTACCACTGAAAAAATAAGAGCCATTTAAGAATGTTTTCTAAGCTCATAGTAACTTTTTGATTGTGTGTTTTTATAGTGACTTCAAGTAAACAAAGTGTATGTGTGAGATAATTAGTTAGTTATTTTGGTTTTGAATTTCATGCAAAGCTACTCGAGGGCTTTCTGCTCTAACCACCCCCCTAATTTCGAAGTGAAAAACTAGAGAAAAGGCAGCTAGTAACAGCACCCAATGCCAACCAACTCTTGAGTTACTCTATTACAAACAATAAGTGGGATTAACTGTCAAGTTATAACACCGTTATAGCTCAAAGGACGAACATATTTGATAACGGGATTCAAACTTGCGACTTGCAGATCGCGAGTCGAGTCCCCTAACAACTAGGCCATGCCAGGCTCCTGTGCTGAAAAGACGTTGTCAAAAGACAGTATCTCTTATATTTGTTTAGATCAAACATATTGTTGCATCATCGAGATCACATGACTACAGTGACGCCACGTTTCTAGAACTATCCCGTATCTTGGCGAATGCTCTAGTATTTGCTAGATATAGGGTAGTTTGGTATATATAAGAGGGGACAACGTGACGCGAGATGAAGATAAGGTAGTGTGTGTATAGATAGTGAGTAATTGAACTACAGTCAGAAGTATTATTGACGTTCGTTGTTATAGCGTTTGTTTAG
>NW_013665887.1:357356-362985 GCF_000517525.1 Limulus polyphemus
AAGACTTGTGTCGTTAAAATTTCGTCGGAACGAAGTTACGGAAAAAAAATCAATTAACAAACGGAGACGTAACAATATATTCCTTTAATTTCAATTTTTCTCCATGTACAGAAATAAATATTAAATTCTAAGCAGAGGGAGTTTTAATAATATTCTGTTTTCAAACCCATCACTTACATTTTCCTTCACCTCAAAACTTATCAGATTCCATTTATGTTTTTTGAAAATGTAAATCATGTTATTCAGACGATTGATTAAGAAAATATATAAACTGAAATATTCAGAGGATTACATATATCTTAAAGGAAATTCATCAGTGTCACATCTTGATTTTGATCGTTTGTTTAATACATTATCACTATTTTAAACACACATTCAAAAACGTTTAACACACTAAATACTATATAAACACCCATAAAAAACGTTTAATACACTATTACTACTATGAACACACATACTAAAGCATCTAATATACTAAATACTACTATAAACACTCATAAAAACCGTTTACACTATTACTACTATGAACACACATACTAAAGCATTTAATACACTAAATACTACTATAAACACTCATAAAAAACGTTTAATACACTATTACTACTATGAACACACATACTAAAGCATTTAATGTACTATATCTACTATAAACACCCATAAAACCGTTTACACTATTACTACTATGAACACACATACCAAAACATTTAATATATTAAATACTACTATAAACACCCATAAAAAACGTTTACACTATTACTACTATGAACACACATATTAAAACATTTAATATACTAAATACTACTATAAACACCCATAAAAAAACGTTCAATACACTATTACTACTAGGAACACACACATACTAAAACATTTATATACTAAATACTACTATAAACACCCATAAAAACGTTTAATAAACTATTACTACTATGAGCACAAATACAAAAATATTTAATATGAGATATAAAAATATGAAACATAGTATAAAAACATTTAATACGCTAAATACTACTTCGTTTACACGTACAAAAATAACAACATACAAACAATTAGTTATTGGCAAGTAATATAAAAAGATTCATCGCTCTATTCGATATGTTTATATGTAACACAAGGTTGATAACTGGTTTAATTCTTTCACAATTGTAAAAAAGGTGAAAGCGAAGCATTTTTGAAGAATCATTGTGAGTATAGTTTTTTATCGACACGAAGTCTCCTATGTCTTACGCATTTATTGATACAGAACTCTTAAAATAAAAAATGCCTTGTCTATAAAAACAAAAGAGGATATTAACCAAATCGTCTGATAATATAAAGGCATATATGTCTGTTGTGTGTGAGGAATATTAACTATTTTTGTGGTGGACAACTATTACAGGTTAAACAAAACACTATTACTTTCATCGAATACACTACAGAAATTCAGATTCACATTGAAGTGGTGATTTCCAATATTGTTCACATTTTAAGTTTTAGTTACAAATTAAAATGAGCACCAGATGTCAGTTATAGCCTATAAATGAAATATTAAAAAACATTGGAACTTTGTAGTCATGCTCATATAAAATGTAATTAGTCTTTTTGCTTTTACATATTATAATATAACCGTCTTAAATATTAATTATAAATATCGCATGAATAGATTAGGCACTATGACCAATATAAGAAGCCCTTCAGGCAGGTCAATGTCAATATTTATTTGTATAAAGGTCAGCATGGCTTTTTGTAATCTTTCAGACGGGAGCATAGCCTAGCGGTTATCATGCCCGGAAAACGAATTCGAGGGTTCATTGTTCGCATCCCATTCCCGAAAAATGCGCTTTGAGACTGTGGGTGCGCTATAAGAGTGACGGTCAGATCCCACTTTTAGGTCAGACAAGAGTACTCCAATAGTTAGCGGTTGGTGTTTTTTTTTTGCTAGTTTCTTTCCCTCTGGTTTGTCAGTTCGAAATTAATGACAGTTATAGAGTAGTTTGCACGAACATTTTGAAATAAACTAAACAAACAATTCAGACTATTTAGTTTAAACGTGGGTGTTTCAAAATGTAAATTTATCAAATAATTCCTTGATATATTCTGCTTCTGCAAAAATGTAATTTTAAGAATTAAAATACTAAAATAAATGACAGTAAAAAGTTAGTATTATAGATTTATAGCTTACAAATACACACACGGCTGCTCATACCTTCACTGTTACTCTTAAGTCTTGAAAATGTGACGACTTCATTGGCTACTGCAAATTTTACTGTACTGTTGTCAGTGTTAAGATGAATTATGAATTTACTTGACATAAATTACGCTGTTTATCGGTTTTTAGCAAAAGCAACAACTACAGACACGCTTTGCTAAAAGTAAAGACGGTTTGATTACTATTTTAAGTTCTACACATAATAAATCAAGCGTTGAAATCTTACCTTGTTTCGTGACAAAAAAAACAAAAAACAAGCACACACATTTCTCAGTTTATTTGGTTGTTGTGACTAGATAACATAAACTATTTGTAACAAGATATCAGTAATGAAGTTCTTCACTTGAAACAGTCCCCGGTAGGATAGCGGTAAGTCTATGCAACGCTGAAATCTGGGGTTCGCATCGCCGCGATAGACACAACAGATAGCCCAATGTGGCTTTGCTATAAAACAAAAACATTTGAATTAATACTACTTCCGATTTAGCTTTTGTAAAAAGAAAACCCTCCAGAATCGACTTGAAAACATGAAACTTTTTAGCCGTGGCATAGCGGCTCATAGAACGGCTCTAAGTTTTTGAAGTACAAACTTTTAGTTCATAGCTCCGCCATCTCATGACTCATTTGAGATATAATTACAGTTTTAAACTCAGGAGGTCAGACCCTTTCGATTGATTTATTTGACCGAGCCCAAGGTCTCATACATTAATTTATTCTAATCCTGCCTAAAAGAATTTCAATTTGAGGGTACGCTCATGGAGATTCTGATGATTAATAAAATTGAATCGGATATACGCGCGCCTCATGCTTGGTATTAGTGGCGCACAAAAATAAAACGGGGGGAAAAATGTTTCATAGATTAATTTACTCTAATCCTGCCTAAAATAATTTCAAGTGTGCGGCTGTTGAGAATTCCCTCTTGTTTTACTGACAACCAGATGAACTATTGTAATGATCGGAAGCGAAATTTTTTAAAGTATAAATTTGTATTATATCAAAATCATAAATCGTTTTAAAATATTTTTTGTTGTTAATCGCATATCTACGCAATCCAAGTTTTGTTGTTATAAATCCTCAGACTTACCCTGAACCACCAGGGGGCCGTTTGAAAATATAAACAATTTCTAACATACACGCAGAAAATCTGTTTGTGCTCATTATCTTTGTTTGTTTGGAATTAAGCACAAAGCTACACAATTGGCTATCTGTGGTCTGCCCACCACGGATATCGAAACCCGGTTTCTAGCGTTGGAAGCCCGAAGATATGCCGCTGTGCCATCGGGGGGGGGGGGCTAATGTAGGAGTCAGGAAATTAGGTGTTGTTTGTTCGTTTTTTGAATTTCGAGCAAAGCTACACGAGGGCTATCTGCGCTAGCGGTCCCTAATTTAGCAGTGAAAGACTAGTCATCACCACCCACCGCCAACTCTTGGGTTACTCTTTTACCAACGAATAGTGGGATTGATGGTCACATTATAAAGCTCCCACGGCTGAAATGGCGAGCATGTTTGTTGTGATTGCGAGTCGAGCGCTCTAGCCACCTGACCATGCCGAGCCCGTAGTTGTTGTTATTAGATAATGGATTTTTCAACATAAGATTCCACGTAATTAATTAAAAGTCATCTTGATCAACTATTTTTTATTTTTTTTACTTACAAGAATTTGACTTTGTTAGGCAAAGTAACCTACATATCAGCATAAAATCTCTTTCTTTTCGAATCACAAATATTTTTATCTTAACAATATATTTAACTTGAGAAAAAAAGCAAATGCTTTTAAGAAGAAAAACTTGCTAAAGCGAATTCAATACAATGTGTAAGTCGAAAGCGTCTATAACGCTAATTGAAAGGGTCTTTTTTTTTCCTAATATCTGAAGGCGACTCGAAAACTGTAGAACGGGCTTAATCCTCGGATGTCTCTGAAAGTTACAATAAACCCTGGATAATTTAACTGCTAATTAAATATATATATATATATGATATGCATTCTACTTCATTAGGTTTTTATCCTATATTATTTGTATATGCAAGCCAACTTTTAACACGAGTTTGTCGAGAGAAAAATTGTTATACTAAATGTTATAAAAAAGTGCTTTAATTGTTTTAGAATTTTATGCTCGTTTGAAATTCTCTTGTGTTAATTAATTTTTTTGTTTATGCTTTAGACCACCTTTTATAATGGACGTAAAATGCTTTGAGCTCCACCTAAAAATATGGGAAAATAAGTTTTGAAAAATGGCATGGGCTTTAATTCTCAGTTATCATGTATAAATGTTGCAATATATATGTCATATTATAGCATTAAATAAAACAAAATAATTATGTTAATTTCAATACATAAAGAAAGAGACGCCCATTTGTAATTTTTGTAATTTCTCTATTTTTCGTATTTTTCCAATTTAATTAAACAACCAGATCGAGTATAATGGAGCATCAGACTAATAACAGAGGGGTATCAACAACTGACCGGGGGGGGGGCAATAATATATGCAATCATCTGCCAAAGTATAACTCCGACAAAGGTGGGGATGCGCCACCTAATGTCTTTATTTACAAGCTACACATAAGAAATAAAATTCCATTTTGAAATAGGACAATATTTGTGCAGATGAGTCATTTCACCAACACCGCAAAGATGTGGTAATCTCCTGTCACGGGTTTCCTGCAGAGCAGTTAGCTAGGGCCCGAGAAATGGAGGTTCGAAGGATACCATGCTACGGAGTGTGCATCTGATTATGAACCCTGAGTTCGTTGGGAAGAAAGAGAAGAAACACGGAAGATGCATAGCAATCTCTGTTAACACATGGACATAATCCAGACACAGTTACCAACACCAGACACTAAAATAAAACAAGGGTTAACTGGATCTGTGGTGAGCTTGTTGGATTGGTAAGAGAGAGAAGAGACACGGAAGATGCATAACAATCTCTGTTAACACATGGACATAATCCAGACACAATTACCAACACCAGACACTAAAATAAAACAAGGGTTAACTCGATCTGTGGTGAGCTTGTTGGATCGGTAAGAAAGAGAAGAAGTGAGACATTTGTGAGTTCTCTTTTTTATCTCTAGTCCAAGGTATATCTCTTTTCTGAAAGGTAAAATATATCACTAAAATATTTAAGTAAAATCTAAAATCTATATAAATATAATAGTACTGTCTGTTGTCTGTCCATATAACTACTTCGCAGTATGGAGGTTCGTTGAGTCTATACGGGGGTACACTGAGTGGTCACAAGTAAATAGATACCTAATTTTTCGTCATTTAACTGATTTATGCTAACTAATTTGTGTTCACAGAGCACTATAATAAATGAAAATGGTCCGCACACTAATTATCTTGGTGCTACAACATGCCTAGAACTCAAGGTTCTCTCGAATTGCCAGATTTTGTTAGAGGAAGGATAGTTGGTCAAGCAGATGGTGGAATAAGTCAGCGGCAGA
>NW_013665887.1:363985-378570 GCF_000517525.1 Limulus polyphemus
GACAATGGAAGGATATGGGTCTGGAGAATGCCTCACCAAAAGTTTTGGCTCAACAGATTGCAGCCAACTGTGGAGCATGGTGGTTTCAGGGTGATGGTTTGGGGAGCTGTTTGGGTTGGTGGGAGATCGAGCTTAGTGGAGTGCATTGGCAACATAAATTTTGCGAAATACGTCGAAATATTTGAGGAAGGACTCTTGCCACTTTATTCTTCGGGTTTATTGGACATGTTGTTCCAGGAAGATAGAGCACCGTGTCACACTGCTAGAAGCACCCAAAAGTGGCAGGAAGAAAATGGTATCCAGAAGTTGCCCTGGCCTAGCCATTCTCCTGCCATGAACCCCATCGAAAACCTTTGGGCCATACTCGACCGGCAAGTCAAGAAACTACCAAACAAAAACAACTTCGAAGAGCGATCTACTCCAAGTTTTGAAGTAAGAGTGGGCGAAAATCCCACAATCTAAAATTGACGGGATGATTCTCACGATGCCCCAAAGGATCAACGAACTCCACGAAGCGAAAGGAAGATCTACTAGATATTAATTAAATTATAAATATATCAATTCATGTGAATATCACTGAAAAAAGTTAATTTTTTTCTGAAAAGGTGGTGTCTATTTACTTGTGACCACGCTATGTACACTGGTAGCTAACTAAAGACATTGATTCCGAACTAGACTAGCAACTGTCTGAAGTCACAAAGTGTAGTAACTGAAGTAAACAAGAAGCCAAGAAAGTAAACCGACAGACATATGTTTTCTTGAGAGATACTCTTTAAATGACGCTAGTATGCAGTCTTTTGAATTATTAATATGAATATGTTAATTAATGGATGCTTTCTTGCGCAAATATATTTATGATTAGACGAAGATCCCGCAGCTTTACTAAAAACTGCTGACAGGCTATCATATTTAAGTCACTTAACTATATGTCTCCACAACTGTTTGGTAAGTAGGTTTTTATTCCTTTCATGCCAGAAAAACTCATTTGTGGCTACGGTAGCAGGAAGAGCCAGGAAAATATTCAAAATTTCCAAGATTTCGGAAGGTACTGCAAATGTTTTTTAACAAAGTGAATTTTTGAATATTTTTGTCTGCCAAGTATGCAGAGTCCAGTTGTGAACCTAATAATCGCGTCTGTATAAGATTCAGCCAGTACTTTTAAAGTGGAGTTCTTCAAAAAGTTGTCACCTTTTGAGTTGAAAGTAGCAATAACCTTTAAAAGGCCTTGATTTTTTTAAAATTTGAATTCAATTCATTAAGAAACAGATTCAGAATAGCAAGGTGTATTTCTTCTTTAAGTCTGTCAAAGTTAGATCTTTTCTGTAATTACCAAACTGGAGGTCCTTTTATCCAAAGGGGATGAAAAATAAAATCATGTCAGTTTTGGCTCAAATGACGTTTCCGCATGAGCCTATTTTTGGAGTCGCTGGCACTTACATCAATCTCAATACTATAGTGTTCAGCAGCTTGTTTGATATCATCATCATTTTCTGCCACTAAGAATCATTCCGAAGAGAAAATAGCTCGCCGTTTGATGTCTGAAGAAGATCGTAGGCTATTAGCAAGTCGAATCCAGATGATGCTGTTCAGAAAGAGGCTGGATATTTCATATACAACATTTTTTCTAAACTGTAAAGTGTTATTACAAACAATGTTGTATTTCCTAATTAATGAACTAGGTAGCTGTCTAGAGCCCCCAACTGCGAAGCCTAGATGGTTAATATTTTATAAATGTATAGTTTTGCCGGGAGGAAAAATAGGAAAAAGCAAAACAAAAGAAATAAAAAAAATCTTTCGTCAGAATATTACGCGGACAATACTAGAATGCAATGCAATATTAATACTATTTAGAATTGGATATTTATAAAGAAAATGCGTATAAAGCCTCTGGAGCTTACATTGACACCCCAGACTCCCTGCTGTTTAGTCTTACCTGTTTCGCGTTAACTTCCACGATTTGCTTTTAGGAAAAAATGAGATAGCCTCTCAAACAATTCTGCCTAGGCCCTATTAAACCTGAATAAAGATAAAAGCTTGAATTTTGAAAATAAGGCCCTTTACTTCAGGCTTTGCACCTCTGTTGGCATTTTGAAATTGAAGAGCATGAAGTATCATAACAATCGATTCTAGATGCAGCTGGAGTTTCTATAAGGAGCTGCACCAATGAAACCAGGGAGTGACAGTTAACCGCTCTAATTCAAAAACTAGAAATCCTTCAATATTTGTACTCTAACAAATAATTCATTTCTTGTGGAACTATGAGAAGGAATATATAAAGAACATGTAAAACACTAAAAAGTTCTTTCATTTTAAATATATTAGCGATTATTTGAATAAAAGTAATATACAGACGACGTGCACGATAGTGTATATAAACAACCCGAGGGGCAACTTTTATCTCTGCTTGTACTTCACTGAATAACACGCTCTCGTCATCGAGGTTCCACCACAGCTTTGTACCATAGTATGTTTCAATTCTAGACTGGTTGGACATAATGCTTCAGTTATGGATGCGACTAGACTGGCTGAAGTTTTCTTAGAGAAACATATCTCTATTAAATTGTCAACAGAGTCAGACTGTCACTAAGTTTAGTTATATAACATCATACAGTACCAAAACGGCAATTGGTTGATCTCGTTTTAAGTGGTCACATTGTTTAGAGTTGAACATAATAGTTAGTGCGACACAGCAATTGGTTGGTCTCGTTTCAAGTGGTCACTATGTTTAACTTGCAACGCAATAGTTAGTGCGACACAGCAATTGGTTGGTCTCGTTTCAAGTGGTCACTATGTTTAGAGTTGAACATAATAGTTAGTGCGACACAGCAATTGGTTGGTCTCGTTTCAAGTGGTCACATTGTTTAGAGTTGAACATAATAGTTAGTGCGACACAGCAATTGGTTGGTCTCGTTTCAAGTGGTCACATTGTTTAGAGTTGAACATAATAGTTAGTGCGACACAGCAATTGGTTGGTCTCGTTTCAAGTGGTCACTATGTTTAACTTGCAACGCAATAGTTAGTGCGACAATTAAGTGATAACCTAGGAGACTATTCATTAATTATGCGTATTTATGTGTCTGATACAAATTGGCTGCGTTTCTTTACTGGCATTACATTTAAGTATGTAACGAAATACAAATATCATGAAAATGCTCAGAATTCAAGGAAAAGGCGAAGTCAAGTTCTTATATTTGATGGGAGGAGAGCGCAGGCCTAAATTCTGCCGACAAAATAGATTTATTGGCATACATTGATAATAAATTTCTTTAATTAAACTTTTGAACGTAACTCTTTAAAAGGTTGTGACACGCGCACTTTGACCTCTCGTATGCATAGAGTTAAATAACGCGCTATGAATAAAAATATAATCGAAATTTCCGGATATTCCTAAACGATAAAGGTGTAGTTATAGCTAAAGTTCTAAAACTAATGAACCGTCGCAGATTAATGTGCTCACATAATCCAATTAGGAATCTTATCACCTTTTTCTTTTTCCTTACCTTTTGCCGAATTTTTCTTATGATTTTCGATGTTTGCCTGGAAATTCATCGCCAGAAGGAGTTATTTATTTTTTCTTCCGACATTTCCCCAAGAAGAACAGATAAAAATTTTGCCGACAGAATTCACAGAAAATTGTATTTGTGCTGACAAATGGAAGATTGAGGTGGGGGAAGTGCGACACTTTCACCCCTCACCATGTCCCTCTGAGAATGGTCTTATCCTACATATTAAATTGTACATCAGACTTGATGATCTGAACAAAACAGTACAAAAACACACACACACACACACATAAAAATCCTACCTCAATACATAAAAACTAAATTGTAAATGTTTCTCAACAAAATACAATTTATAACTCAACACCATTCACAACGTCAAAGCCTCCCACCCCCTAATTGGCTTAGCGGTAACTCTGGGGGATTATGAGATTCAAAATTGGGTTTCGTTAGTCACAGTGGACACGGCACATAGTCAGTCCATTGCACGGATTTGTGCTTAATAACAAAAATTAAATAAACTAACCAGTAAATTTTCCGCACGCGATAATAATATAACCCAAACACAGTCAAAGACAACCAGCTCAATCCGAAAGCAAAAGTAACAAAATATTTGGTTAATCACAATTTGTTATATTATCACGTGACTTTAAAGGAAACGTTACGTAAAAATATATCTATATATATATAATAGTATTGTCTGTTGTATGTCCACGTAGCTATTTCGCATGGTGTGGATAGATCTTCACCAAAATTGGTTCATTAGGTCCATGAACAGATACATAAAAATTTTCAGTTTGCGTTTTGCGGTTTTTATGAGCGTTTTTTTAATCACTACTTCGCTCCTTATAGATGAATCTTTACCAAAATTGGTATGGAGGCTCATTAGGTCCCTGCGGAGGAACATACAGATTTTCAGTTTTGCAATTTGCGTTTTGCGATTTTATGGGCGATTTTGTGTTTTTTACACTACTTTACCTTCTTTGGGTGGATCATCACCAAGTTTGATATGAAGGTTCATTGGGTCCATGGGGAGATACATGCATATTTTCAGTTTTTCGGTTTTTATCACTACTTAGCCTCCTGTTGATGGATCTTCACCAAATTGAGTACAAGGCTTGTTGGATCCATGCCGAGATCCATGCAAACTTGCGGTTTCACATTTTGTGTTTTGCAGTTTTTATGGGCGTTTTGCGATTTTTACGTTTACATGTAAGGGATGCAACTTTTCATGTCCTAAAATAACCTTTCATTAATCATGAATTTACATAACTTCCGTCCAGAGGACTGGTACTCCAGCTAGTAATGCAATACAAACATGCTTTTCCATACATTTCCCATCGACGTAAGTCAACTATATTAAATGTATATTTAAAGAAACAAAAATATCGTTAACAAACCCATCAATATTAACGGCAGTGAAAACATGAAAATAAACAAAACTTCTTGTCTTCATATGTTCTTCTTTAATTCTAATTGTATTCTATCATAAATGTAGAATATATAATTCATTATTTAACAAAGTTTAATGGCAGAAAAAATAGCTCTATTTTTGAATTACGCGACCACTGTCAGTTAACACAGTAGACATAATCTTCCACTATTCATGGGCTGAGTTTCCCTCATTAACAGTACATTAATGCTGTTGTAACGTATTCTATCGTTGGGTAAGGTTTTTTTTTTTGATTATTTGGTAAAAATAATGTCGAGTCCAGTCCACGTAACAATAACGAATTAATTTCTTTCTTCTGTGACGTTTACTACAGACCACTTTCACTTTCACTCAAGGCCTGGCATAGCTTAATGGCTAGGGCGCTCGACTCACAACCTAGTGGTCGTGGAGTCGAATTCCATCACCGAACATGCTCACACTTTCAGCGAGGGGCGTTATAATGTGCGATCAATCCTACTATTCGTTAGTAAAGAGTAGTCCAAGAGTTGGCGGTGAGCGGTGCTGACTAGTTGTCTTCTCTCTAGTCCTTCACTTCATCATTAAGGATGATTAGCGCAGATAGCTTTACGCGAAATTTTACAAAACAAACTGGACGTTTCGGATCACACACACATAGTCCGTTTTAATCGGCTTTCTGCGAAAACAGTTAACCATAAAATCTGTGCAGTAAAAAAGTAACAACAAATGACCAATTCAATTAAGTTGTACAATGAATGTAAGTTTTTAAAACAACATTGGAAAATAAAAATTAATCTACGTGTCTATATAAATAGGGAGAATAAAAGAAGCATAGGGCCTAGTTAAAGGTAAAAAAGAAGAAAAGAAATTAAATAAATTAGAAAAGCTTTAAGTGAAAGTAGTATGATTAAAAGTAGGTCGATATTTATTGATGAATCATCAAAGTTCCTTTGATTAACGTCTGGAATAAAATGATATTTGTATTTTACCATCGTCTTCCTGATTAATATAGGTTGTTGTTTTTTTTTGTAGCAAATCATACTTTTTTCCCTGAACAGAGTCGATGGTCTGGAAGATATGATGCAATATTGTTACATTCCTGGGGATGCATGGAATTTCAAATCTGTTTTGCTGCACGTGAGGAGTGATATCATGCTCCAAGCATCTTTCTGAAGATTAAGAGTTTAGTCATTAGCTTTAGCGTTAAGCAAATGCTTTATTAAAAAGATATGGTGATAGTAAAACACGTGTGAAAACATTAATGAGTAATTTACCACTAATTATGTAGGTGTCATTTTCTTACGTGAGGAACTGAAATTGCAATTAAACATTCGGAATAGGATTTTTTTCAGACTTCCCTCCACCTTTATCGACCTGTTTGTTTCCTGTAACACAAACAATCCTTCATTAATGTATACTAGATACACGAAAGGCTTGAATTAATTAGCGAAAATTGCATAGGCTCCAATCTTCTTATTTCTGAAGTTTTAATAAAAATATCGAATGCTTTTAACCATACGTTCACTATATGCTTGTGTGTTCAATCAATTATATCTGCCCGCCTACGTATGCCATGTTTGAAGACAATCAAATGTATAGAAGAAAAAAGAAAAGACTGTTGTGTTAGTTAAAAAGCAAACAAAATTTATAGTCGTATCTTGTTAAACGTTACGAGCATTGGAAAAATATCGTACTGAAGATTATTTTTATGTACATTTTATTTGCTTGCAATTATTGTTTTCTTGTTAGAATTGAGCCCACCAGTGGCTCAGCAAACATTATGAAGGCTTATAACGCTAAAAACCGGGTTTCGATACTCGTGGTGGGTACAGCACAAATAGTCCATTGTGTAGGTTTGTGTTTAATAACAAACAAACAAAATCGCTAGAATTGAAATGATTATCGTAGGAAGAACTGTGAGAAAAATCAACGTTAGTAAAAATCAGATCTATGATGGACAACTAATAACGAGCATATACTTTCACTTTATAATCTGAATTTGGTTTAATATATTTTAATAGATTTAATAGTTTTATAGATAAAGCATATAACCTAAATTTTAGGCGACTACTTCAAAGTTTAATTTAATTTAATTGTGCTTTTATGATCGTTATAAAACTACTATATTAAGAGAAAGCCTAAATTACAGATAAAAAAATGCTGTAAGAAATCTCATCATCTGTGCTCAAGTTATAACAGTCTCACTAAACTCTATTTATTGAATTTCAATGAACATGTAGTTCAAAGATGCATATGACCTACTAGATATTGAAAGATATTTTAGTTTAAACACAAATATGATCTACTAGATATTGAATAATATTTTAGTTTAAACACAAATATGATCTACTAGATATTGAAAGATATTTTAGTTTAAACACAAATATGATCTACTAGATATTGAATAATATTTTAGTTTAAACACAAATATGATCTACTAGATATTGAAAGATATTTTAGTTTAAACACAAATATGATCTACTAGATATTGAATAATATTTTAGTTTAAACACAAATATGATCTACTAGATATTGAAAGATATTTTAGTTTAAACACAAATATGATCTACTAGATATTGAAAGATATTTTAGTTTAAACACAAATATGACCTACTAGATATTGAAAGATATTTTAGTTTAAACATACATAGCACCTACTAGTTATTGAAAGATATTTTAGTTTAAACATAAATATGACCTACTAGTTACTGAAAGATATTTTAGTTTAAACATACATAGCACCTACTAGATTATTGAAAGATATTTTAGTTTAAACATACATAGGACCTAATAGATATTGAAAGGTATTTTAGTTTAAACAAACATAGGACCTACCAGTTAATGAAAGATATTTTAGTTTAAATATACATTAGACCTACTAGTTATTGAAAGATATTTTGTGTCTTAAGTACGACTGGTTAATAATCATAGTTAGACGTATATAGTTTAAAAAA
Organism: Limulus polyphemus; assembly: GCF_000517525.1. NCBI lineage: Eukaryota > Metazoa > Arthropoda > Merostomata > Xiphosura > Limulidae > Limulus > Limulus polyphemus. Next base: position 371,851 of record NW_013665887.1, read on the forward strand.
TTTTCCTTTATTATCAGCAGAATTATGTCCAATGTTTGACATCTCGATTTTTGATATATTATTTAAGCAATTTGCCCGAACTGTGAATCCAAGGGGCACTGACCTAAGTATGCCACCGGAACTGCGAGGAGTCCCGAGCCAAATGTCCCTCAGTTTAAAATCAGGGATAGCTATGCGCATATATCCCTTGCATATTTGTACGCAAAATTCTGAGACAAACTTGGGCCAGACCATAAATTTTCCCCAACCTGATAAAGAATATGACAAAATGCGAATTGTCTAGATTTTTCCATGGGTGAAAGATGTTTGGGAACTATTGCGAAAACAATTATATGCAAATAGAATATAATTTCAGTTTCCCCATAGCGATGTGTGAAAAAGCTGCCGTACATTAATAAGAAAAAGTAATAAGGTCTTTTACAAAACACCGCGATAAATAAGTCAAAACAATTCATTCTAATGCTTATTGAAATTCAATTTGAAACTGAATTTTAAATTTCGTTTAACTTTTCATCTTCTGTTATTTCTTTCTACTCTGGCCTGGCATGGCTCTGTGGTTAGGGCTCTCGACTCGCAGTTTGCGGGTCGCGGCTTCGAATCCCCTTCCCTCCAAACATGCTCGCCTTTTCAGCCCTGGGAGCGTTAATATATCACGGTCAATCCCACTATTCATTGATAAAAGGGTAGTCCAAGAGTTAGCGATGGGTGGTGATGACTACTTGCAAAATCATGGTCGGTTAGCGAAGATAGCCCTCGTGTAGCTGTTATCGAAATTCAAAACCAAGCTATTTCTTCTTCTTCTAACTAAAGTATTTGAAAATTATGAATTAATTTGTATTATTCATCAGATTCTATCCACGTACTCAACGTATATCATTATACATTTATTATACTTTAATCCTTCTCTTTTTGCATTACATTCAAAAACTTAGACACATAATATTGTATAGTTGAGACACCTTACTCACTGAGGGACAGTAACTAGTTGTAAAACAACGAATGTGAACATGAAACAGTTTTATAGTATATGACCTAAAAGTCAGATACTAAAAATGGATTTTGTTCTAGTAATTTAGACTTCATATATATAATTGATAGTATTGAAAATTAGTATAAAACTGACATAAAATGCAGTAACAGTATCATAATATCTGAAAATAAGAACAAAAAAATTTTACAGTCGGTGTAAGAGACAAATGATTATTTGGTTATCGTTTCGACCAAGCGACATTAATTTGGACCTAAAGAAACTGATTTTGTTAGTTTGTTTATAATTAAGCAGAAAGCTACACAATGGGCTACCTGTGCTCTGCTCACCACGGGTATCGAAACCCGGTTTCTAGCGTTGTAAGTCCGCAAACATGCCGCTGTGCCACTGGGGGGGGGGCAAAGAAACTGAACATGAAGAGTTTACTTCTGTAATGTTCATGTTCGTGTTTGATTAATGTATAACTCGTAATTAAAGAACTGAACATGGCCAGGTGGTTAGGGCGCTTGACTCGCAATCTGAGTTCGTCGTTTCAGCCGTGGGGACGTTATAATGTGACGGTTAATCCTGCTATTCGTTGGTAAAAGAGTAGCCCAAGAATTGGCGGTTGGTGGTGATGACTAGCTGTCTTTCACTGCTAAATTAGGGACGGCCATCTCAGATATCTTTCGTGTAGCTTTGCCCGAAATACAAAACAAACCATTTTTAGTTTTAGTAAAGGAAATTGAACCTGTACATATCATTACTGTGATTAGCTGCTTATTTTTACTTTATTACTTGTATTTATGGCAAATCTACCAAGGCTATCTGGCTCTGTCCCTATTTTTGAACTACTGCCCAAATGTAATTCAGTCTGTCAGCAGCATCCTACCTCCAAATATCCATGGTAAGGGACTGGCTGTCACTTTTAAAACGCACACACACAGCTTAAAATGCAAGGAAAATTTTGTGCTATCGCATGGATTCGAACCCGACTCGCCAGTAACGAAATTGAGAGTTCTACCTCAGGACCAATCCGCGCAGTATGCAGTTTTAATTGTAACTATAGACTCTGAACACGAAGAGATCAATATTGGAATGTTAATATTAATATTTATTGTAATACTCGTAATTAATGAAAACTGAAACATAGGGTAGTGAATAGGAATGTAATCTATTTAATCTAGTTTCATACTTCTATTACAGTATTATCTGTGCTGTGGCACGTGATCCTTTGACATTGGCCACCGATTATATTACCCAAAGGAAATGCTGTTCAATTATACAGGCATTAGGGACATTAATGACTAGCATAACTTCATGATCTATTGAAGACAAAATTCAACGACTCTGTTGCTTTGTAAACAAAGTCTACTGTAGCATGGAATTAAATATGTTTACATCACAACATTGAGCCTCAATTCGTCTCCTTTCTCAGTCTTGTCAGTACGCACAGAGTTAGATGTTTCTACCAAACTACTGTAAAATAGAATAGAAATTATTACAGAAGTTCAAATTTTCTATTTATTAAAAGAGGATTATACGATGTTTATTAAATATTGGGAAATAACTTTTGTAACATATGTAGCATAGACAACTGTTTCCAAGGGACAAAAAAATGAAATGTAGGATACGACGGACGCAGAATTCACGCTAAAGATGTAAAAAAAGGGTCCTTTGAGAATGACCATTTTTTACTCTATCGAGATTGGAACTATAAATACGTTCCCTGCATTTTTATATCTGAGTCTTCTAATTGGTTTATTTATTTGTATTTTGTTTTTATGACTAAATTAATGCTATCTGCCACCGTCTCTAATTCAGAACTACTACCCAGAGCATCACCCTACCACTCACGTCAAAGGATTGACTGTCACTCTTATAAAGCACCTGTGGCTTAAAGTATGGGAAATATTGTGTGGTATCGCACGGATTTGAACCCGGTTCGCCAGCTCCAAAATTCAGAGTTCTACGACAGGGCCAACTCGTGTCCTATAATGGTTTTCTTAACATAATATAAAATTCTGTTTAATTTCAGTTGTCGCAGCCTATAAAAGTTCAAATTCTGTTTAATTTCAGTTGTCGCAGCCTATGAAAGTTAAAATTCTGTTTAATTTCAGTTGTCGCAGCCTATGAAAGTTAAAATTCTGTTTAATTTCAGTTGTCGCAGCCTAAAAAAGTTAAAATTCTGTTTAATTTCAGTTGTCGCAGCCTATGAAAGTTGCGTATCTTTTATATTTCTTTACACATAAATGTGTTAATAATGCTGCATTTGTGACTATCACATATTTTGATAGTCAAATTTCAAGTATAAAAGTATATTCTTGAAATTTTAATAACTTATGAAAGATTCAAATTCAATTACAAACATGTAACGGATACTGAAAATATTTAAAACATAGTCAGCCGCTTTAAAACTTGAATGAAAAGTTTAACAATAATAAACTTGACCGTAGCCACTAACTTACAATTTATTAGCAAATATCTATTGAAACAATTCAACGGTAACTTTTCTAAAAGTAGTAATGGATAAAGATAAGATGTGCAGTCATCCCACTCCCTTGGATCAGAACGTATATGCAATATGATTGTCTAGTGGGCCGTTTAAAACCGTATTTTGTCATTCCATGTGTTATTTCAATAACGAAAATTGCATTGCGTTTGTTTCTAAGCATAAACTGGATACAATGCATTGTTGGCAAAAATGTTTGGTTTTCGATGCAATGGGTGCATCCAGCAGATTAGAGTGCTCAGGTTTGTTAAGAAGCCGCTGGTATATTTTCGCTGGATGCCACTGTTCTTTACCATTTTACTGTGTGCAAGGAAATACCGCTATAAAAGTAAACGCTTTTTGACAGCTGTCATTTCTATAAGAAGTGTAAAAGGGGAGATATTCAATTCAGTCGAGTTCAATTTATTCAACATGGTACGATAAAATCATGCACGTATACAATGCCGACAAGAAAAAATAAGAAATAAATATATAAATCAAACAACAAATATATACTCAAACACGTTCCTCTCTTAATATGTTTTTTCCGTTTTTGCTCCTATCTTCAAAATATTTTTTTGAAAATCCCGTATTTCTTCATGAAATTCCCTCACAAAAAGTAACATTTGTTCTTAATAAGTTTTTCTTCTTCTCAGATTGAACATTCAATACATACAAAGACTGACGAATCAACGTTGATATCAATATGAAACTAGGAATTGTAAAAAAATGAATGATGTTCCTGTAATATACTTTGGAAAGGAAGCATTTTGATATATGTAATTTTTTGTACGATTAACTGTTCAGGAGATACAAAGTGTGACAGACATTTGGCCTTTTTTCATTGGTTTTGATTATGAGTTGTGGTTGGGGAGGAGTTAACTTCATTTTACTTTCATATTACAATTACATCATTGTAAAAATTTACTCGTATCTCCTTCGATAACTTTGAGACAGGAATATAAGAATGATGAGAATCATCATGATCAACTGAAAACGTTTTCAATAACATTTCTTCTAGACATACTAAAAAAGCGTAAGAATCAGATTTAGCTTTTTTCCTTTATTTATTTATTTTTCTACAGAAATGCTTTTCTAAGCCGTACGTATAGCAACTAAATACCTAAACCTAATGTTAAATGTGTTACCAAGTGCTGAACTAAATACCTAAACCTAATGTTAAATGTGTTATCAAGTGCTGAACTAAATACCTACACCTTATGTTAAATGTGTTATCAAGTGCTGAGGTGTAAGACATCTACACTGGTTAATCTGAGAAAACCTGTGAGCTTAGTTTATATAAAGAAACATCACATGCAACTTTAGGTGTTTTTTATCAAACCAAAATGTCAATACTGCATACAAGTACCAGTACTGATACTGCAGATCTCGCCTAGCTCAAGAAAATATGTTTTAGTGAACAAAAAAGCAAAAACCGTCTCGTTGTAAGATAGATCAGAAATTCTTCTTTTTAAACATCTCTGTTTGGGTTCTACAGAGGACCTATGACCAAAATCTCCTAAGCTGGCCAAACCTCGTAAGTTGTTATTGGAATTATGACCGAAAACATCGCTAACTGTATCCTAATCATTAACAGTTAAAACAGTATATCAAATGAAGTATATTTATTATTCGGTAGCTTTGTGCTTAATTACAAACAAAAAAAAGCGTCCAAATAGAAAAAAAAATATATTTTTGAATGTAGTTTTTAATGCTGATTTCAGAAATATTAATTACAATTTTGAGAAATTAAAAGAAATAGTTTTAACATTTTTTGTATTTTGCTAAGTTATGTCAGTTTATGGGAAGTTAGATAAAGTTAGACTAATTAGTAAACAATTTAATTTTAAAAAATCTCAAAAAATCAAAATATTTTTCTATTCTTTCCCATTTAAAAATCAATTCTCAAAATTTTAATTTATATATCTGAAATCTGCAGCAAGTTCAAAGTACTTAGAATGTTGTTAAGAGACGTAATAAGAGACATTGTGAAACCAATCGTAACATGATTGACTCGTATCTCTGCGAATTCGTTTGGCGTCGTAGGCATGAAAATTATTATCTCTTCAAGCAAATATTTAAGAATATTTCTGAATTTTCACATTGAATTTATTACATTGACACTAGATACTTTGTATTGTCTTGATGTCTTGCAATTTTTTTTAAATACATAGGTTTATATGTAATGCTAAAAGTATTTCCTTTGTTTCGTAAGCAAAATATAGAATTTTTAAAAAATAGTTTTTTAATTTATATTTCTGAAATCAGCATTAAAAATTACATTCAAACATTTTTTTTTCTATTTTGACGCGGTGCATGAAACAGAAAAGATCCAGATTCAGACTTTATGACACATTTAAAAGCACAACATGAATGATTTTATTGTGTTTAATTTTTTCATATAAAAGAATATAAAACGTTTTGTGTAAATTAATATTGATACTATTGAATATATTCATGATATTTCATTTTAGTTAAGTTTCTGATAAATGCTATATTTGTTTCGTAAAAGAAAAATTACCTTAATTGTTATTGATCTTATTGTGCTTACTCTCGAATGCCCCGGAACGAAGAAGTAAATCCACGTACTTGGTATCAGGAGGTTCTCTTTTCACCTGGTGCGTGGGTGAAAACAGTGATGACGTTAATGTTAGTACACCACTCACTAAATGTGTTGTCCAGACGTCATGAGCTTAGAGGTACTGTATATTAAATACCAGCGAAAGAACCACCAGAAGCGAGACAGCCACCTGCTACCAAGAGCAGAATTTACTTTCATTGGTTCAGAAGGACACGTGCTGCAGGCGGTCCTATTACGACTTGTGTTATCAAAGAATAAAAAAGCCAGTCGCACAAAGGCATCGAATATCTGAAGGCTCCAACTAACTCTAAGTTCCAAGTTAGTTCCATTAATTGAAAAATAAGGAGCTCAGGCATATAAACCTGGTGGACATTTTCTAGATATTTCTAGTTAGTTTAAAACAGAATCATCTAGAACGTTAACAGACCGAGAACGTGAAGATGGCCAAATTGTGTCCGATTTTCATTTGGAGCCTAAAATGGACAATGTTGGCTTTGGTAATGACGATGACAGGTTAGCTTATTATTCCTATGATTTTTTTCGCTTCGTCATTTCATATCAAAATGTAATAAAATTATGTATTACTGTTGTGTTGCCCAATCCTTACAACAATTTACTTTTAAGATTTATTTACGCTTACATATTTTCTTGTTTTTTTGTTTGTTTTGAATTTCGCGCAAA
>NW_013665887.1:379506-382625 GCF_000517525.1 Limulus polyphemus
GAAGGATTGACCGTTACATTATAACGCCCCACGCCGTGACGGGGATTCGAACCCGCGACCTGCAGATTGCGAGTCGAGCGCGCTAACCATCTTTTTTTAAAATTTTACTAAACTCATTTGAAAATATTTTCAGAGTTTATCAGAAAATCAACCATTTCTAAATTTTCTAATATTACTGCAGTAGTAACATTGTTTTTGTTTGTATTTATGTACAAAGCTACTCATTGGGCTATCTGTACTCTTCCCACCACGGGTATCGAAACCCGGTTTCTAGCGTTGTAAGTCCGCAGACATACCGCTGTGCCACTGGGTATTTTCTTAATGTGCTGTGATAATTATATATTAAACGAATATAAATATATGTTATAAAAAATATGTTTATGTTACATAAAAATATATGTTATACTAATTCAAAAAAAAACCATTATAAATTATTGTGATTTATACATTATTATATTATAATCTGATTATTCAAAATATGGTTTGATTATTATAGATAACGTTGTTTTATATAAAAGAAAAGGTAACATAAACGAGATATATTTTGTATTTCTTCCTCGCTGTTAGATTAGATATATAGTAATTAACGGCCACGTCTGCGGCCCAGACATATTGATATTATGATCTATTGTTGCACTATTTAAATTCATTCCTAATGTTTTTATATGTTTTATTTACAATAGTTATCAAAACAACATCTTGTGTGTGTGTGTTTGGCATGTGACAAACCGTGAAGTAGACAAACAATGAAATGTTGACATATGAATGTATATTTTTGTTGTGATAAGTTGTGTATTTGTAAAAGGTTATGAGGTTAGTTAATTATAAAAGGTTATGAGGTTAATTAATTATAAAAAGTTATGAGGTTAGTTAATTATAAAAAGTTATGAGGTTAGTTAATTATAAAAAGTTATTAGGTTAATTAATTATAAAAGGTTATGAGGTTAGTTAATTATAAAAGGTTATGAGGTTAGTTAATTATCACTTATTACTGATTTAGGTCTATCTGTTTATAAGTATGAAGATCTAACTGTTTCAATATTTCCTTAAAACTTAAAATACATGTGATTTATTTTTAGGGAATTATCTAGATATATCGTTTATTTATAAATGTGTATAACAGTTCAATCATATCAAAAATATTTTAATTATTCTTTAAATCTGAAAATAAAATCTACCTGTTTGTATTTTTATTTTTTAAATTGTACTCGTTATAATCTCCAGCCAGCTTTGTTCGTTCTCCGAGAACCCCATGCAAGGCAAAATTAATTGATAAATATTTTGTTCCAGATTTAAACAGAGACAGAATTGGAGTGTGCGAGAAACTTCATCCATGAGTTAAGTTTAAAACATTACGTTTGATGAAAAATGTCATTAAAAACGTTTATTATTCCAGGTCTCATTCCTTTGTGTTTAGACAATAATTCTGATTTGTTGAGAAGTAATGGATATATAAACATGAGTGGATAAAAATTAGTTTTGTTCCTCATATTTTTACACTCAAACATCAGGATTTTCCTCATATGTGTTTATCTTTAAGTTTACTGATAAGACGTGAACAGGTTTTACCTGTGGTTTTGATTATCTGGTGCACTTGAAGAAAAACATCCCTATACTTACTTACGTTTGTTGGCGCATTTTTGTGTAAGTTACATGAAAACTTTATCGGTTAGTATTGTTTCCGTTCTCAAACTGATTTGTTCGATTTCCATTTGATACGTGTTTATACTTCTAACCAAAATCCTTTATTTGAGCGCTTATGTTTGCTTCCAAAAGCCAACAGGGTCTTTTTACCAAGATTTAAACTATCCTATAACATCCTTGACATTCGATATTTTACTCCTTAGAACGGGAAAAATTTACTTCCTGGGAAGTGAATAAAGCTAATGTCTGGTCTTCTTACAAAACTGGGGAATGTTTGTTTACTGGTAATGTAACGGACTGGAGAAGGATAAATGAAAGACTAACACGGTACACGGTGTTGTAACATTGTTTTTTTTGGTTGTTTTTTTTGCGTATGATAATCGGCTGGAGAAGTGTTTGCCGACTAAACAAACCCCCTAAGCACCTGTGATATATGATATTTCTGTCGCACTCACTGTCATTTTAACCCAAAATAAACTTCAGTTTTATTAACTGGTGAATTTTAAGCATAAACAAATCGTAAGTAATAAAAAATGTCTATTAAGGATAAAACTTTAGATAATTATTACTTATTAAATCGCATTTAGGTCTATCCGTTTACCGAAATAAAGACTTAAAACTTAAGATACGTGTGATCTATTTTTAGGGGTATTTGGATGTATTGTCATGTGTGTTAACATTTCAATAACATCATAAGTATGTTAATCTTTCCCTAAATCCGAAAAGTGATGCCAGCTGATTTTTTGTTTTAATTGAACTCGTGACAACCACCAGGCGGCTTTATTCGTTTTCAGAAAATCACAGATATGATTTGGTTTTGATTAAGCACAAAGCTACACAATGGGCTATCTGTGCTGTACCCACAACGGGTATCGAAACCAGGTTTCTAGAGTTGTAAGTCCGCAGACATGCCGCCGATTTTCTTTTTCAAATTTACTGAGAGACAGATTTGAAGCTAATAAGTTTTTACTTTGAACATGAGGAGAAAAACATCCGAATATTTTGAACGGTAAAAATGAATAATAAATTCTGTATGTGTTCAATAAATACTCTGTAATCGTGCTTAATACTACAAGTATACGATCATTGTAAGAGTTCATGTGTTTTTTATTATTAATTTTAGGTAATTAAAGTTTAATTAGTGACATCGCAGTCAGTAGAAAAGAATCCTTATGTATGTTTTCTAATTCAGGTCCTTACCTATGTCAGTTTTGTTTAAACCTCTAAAACATGGAACGTTATAATGCAAACTAGAAGTCCAGTCTGTTGAATAAGCGATACACAAATCGTACTGCTTTTAGGTAGGTTTCATCACCATAAAGATGTTATTTATCGAACTGTTTCAAGTATTTCACTGTAATTTGATTATTAACTGCTGTAAACTAAATATTATTGTCAAATGAAACCTTTGCAAGTCGAAGCAAACGTTTGATAACTCTAGTAATATCCAGTTTAGATAATAATATTAATAATAA
>NW_013665887.1:382735-384327 GCF_000517525.1 Limulus polyphemus
GTAAAACATATAAATATTTTGGACATTCAGTTAACGGTAGTCGTAGTATGTTGATCTCCGAGCTATACAAATACGATGTATGCTTTAAATTTACTCGAGTGATACCACGTGTTTAGAAGATATACTGGTATTCGAATTCCGTAAAAAAGTTGCTTATATAATAAACTATTTGTTGATTAATATATGAACAATACAGATGGTTAATCATTGTTGACCATATTTGGTAAAAACTAATAACTCCAGGATAATCGTTCGCAACCATAGCAACTTATCTCGGTCGCTCTTATGTTAAGCAACTAATTGATTAGTTTAATATTGTTTTAAAAAGGGGAATAAAAGTTATGATGGGTATATAAACTTTCTTTTTAGTTTGTATATTTTTTTTATCGATTACAACGATTTTTTTTTGGGGGGAGGGGGAATTATCCGTAACTTCTTGCTCCTAGTTAGCCCAAGTGTTTTAATATGTAAATTATTATAAATATCAAACAATTTACTTCTTTCTAGTCTCCATTACGAGGAACTGAATTTCATATTTTTCAATATCCATTACATGGAACTGAATTTCACGTTTTCCGATCTCCATTACGTGGAACTGAATTTCACGTTTTTCATACGTATGATCAAATATATAACTGCAGAAAGAACAGAAAATTCTATGCAAACTCTTTCAAAACTGCTGTGAAAATATTAATGAAATGAAAAATAGCAATAAATGAAATTCGATGTTCTTTGGATTAAAATAACTTTCGTGAAATGAAACTAGTGATCTATACTTTGAAACATCTGGCAAAAGTGTTTATTATACAACTATCAGTAACATTTTCAAATCAAGCAGGGAATGAACGAAATAAAGTAACATGATAGGTTTGTATTATGTAGCGTTAAGGAAGGAATAGAATGAAGCGATAGGTTTATATTAAATCACGTGGCTTGGTTTAGTTTGTTTTGAATTTCGCGTAAAGCTACACGAGTACTGTTTGCGCTAGCCGTCCCAACTTTAAGAGTGATAGAATAGAAGGAAGGCAGCTAGTCAACACCACCACCGCTAAGTTTATATATATTTATGTTATGTCACGTGAAGAGCAGAACAGAATGAAACGATATATTTATGTTATGTCAGGTGAAGGGCAGAATAGAATGAAACGATATATTTATGTTATGTCACGTGAAGAGCAGAACAGAATGAAACGATATATTTATGTTATGTCACGTGAAGAGCAGAATAGAATGAAATGAGAAATTTAGATACGTTCTGTCAAAGATGGAATGTAAAGAAACGATAGGTTTATGCTATGTTACATGAAGAGAAAACTAGAATGAAATGATATATTTATGTTGTCACGTGAAGGGCAGGATAGAATGAAACGATATATTTATGTTATGTCACGTGAAGGGCAGAATAGAATGGAACGATATATTTATGTTATGTCACGTGAAGGGCAGAATATAATGGAACGATATATTTATGTTATGTCACGTGAAGGGCAGAATAGAATGAAACGATATATTTATGTTATGTCACGTGAAGAGCAGAATAGAATGAAACGATATATTTATGTTATGTCACGTGAAGAGCAGAATAGAATGAA
>NW_013665887.1:385340-401440 GCF_000517525.1 Limulus polyphemus
AAACTGTTATTCTACGCCAAAGGGAAGGCTACAAAATGGTATTATCCACTAGGCACTAGTTAATAACAAAAATACTACCCATTTTTATTATCTATTAGGCAGTAGTACTTAAACTACAAACTGTTATTTTGCACTAAAGTCAAGAATATAAGTATTATAAACTGTTATTATTTACTAGGCACTAATACAAAACTAATCTGCTATTTTAATCAAGAATTACAACGTCAAAATTTAAAATTTTACAAACTGTTATTTTTCATTTAAAACGAAAAAAAAGTTTTGAAGCAAGAAAAAAAAATGGAACTTCACACACGCACAAATTAACTTCAAATTGGTACACTTAAAACACAAGATAATTTGATGACATAAGGTTTCAACTACCGACCACACTGTAAGTTCAATCCACACAAAAAAAATAATTCTAGAACTCAAAAACACAGAGCTGTCTGAAGACAAAGTTCTCTTGTTACACAGTGAAATCCGGGTAAGAAAAACGAAACCTGATAAAGACGATTCAGCGGTCTTATTTTGTAGTAGTCTTTCTGATCTTTTTCTGCTTTTTCACTGTTTCGTAATGTCCAATTGCAAGCGCTGTTCAATCAGTTAGTAAATATTAAGGTTCATAATATCTGTTATATAAGACGATGAAAATATCATACTTTCAGTTCGTTAACGTTAGAAAAGAGAAATATATCGCTCTTACGTGCGCACGTGTGGTCATGGCGATGAAAAAAAAATGTAAAAATTCTTAACAGTTTTACCTGATTATATTTCTCTGAGTACACATAAGCTCTAACAGAACGAATATTTGACCTCAAGAATATGAAACTTATTTGTTTTTTTTTTCACTTTTTGCACAAAGCTGCGCAACGGCTATCTGGACATAGCCTCTTTAATTTTGAATTATTAGACTGGAGGGCTGACAGCTAGCCAGCAGCAACTACCGCCAACTTTTAGGTTACTATTGTCTGACAGAAAAGTGAGATGTGACAGTCACTCGTATAACGCATCAACGGCTCGAAAGTGCGAACCTCGCTTTTTGCGATAAGGATACTCGAACAATGAGCCATCACAGTAACAGTCTGAGCATGCTAACAATGATTAGGCCACGCCCGGCCCAAAGAAGTATTTAAGAATTATGATTCAAGAAGTTGATGTCCATACCCCGTTCAGTGTGGGGAAAGCCCATTGTGTAGCTTTACGATTAACAAGAAACAAACAATCAGAGAATGACTAAAATACACAAACGAATTAAGTCATTTCGTATTAAAGTATTTTCGAATAAAACTATCTACTAATGTATAAAATGCAGCTAAATCAAACTCAAATATTTTCACAACAGCGGGCACAATATTTATCATAATGAAACATTATTTTTCATTTGTAAAAGATCAAAACAGCATAACTTTGAACAATAGGTACTATTGAATCCCAACATTACTATTCAGAATTATGAACCTATTAATGACAAATATAAGGGTTAGGTTTCTAATACAATATTCACGAAAATTAACCTGTAATCCTAGATTTTCTGTCTACCTGGTTATAAAAATGAGATAATTTAAAACGTACACTACTTGACTCCCCGTAAAGTGGCCGAATATCACCTGTTTTCACCACTCGCACCATCATACAGTAGTATGTTGTCTGTCAGTCAGTTGGTAGACACTTAAATGACGTCACAAAAGGGACACTTAACATTGCAATTTGTACTGTCATGAATTTAGTAAAACGTGCGCGCTCATGTTACGAATTACGAGAAAAATTATGCACTCTGTAGACTACAACACAGCATGACATACGAACTTCAAAAGCAAGAAATAAAATTTTGGTTTTATTTACACTTGAAGCAAAACACTTTCTGGGACCCTGTGGAAACACATCTAGTTTAGAATTATAATAAATAGAAGTTGGTATAACAAGCTTTTTCCGCTAGATGGGTGTGCGTTGCACTTCTTTGTCGTGCAACGTATTACATAAAGTTCGATGTCAGATCGAGTATAACTGGAAGCCAGAGTGAAATGAATGAGTGTTGGTGACGTAATACTTAAATTACAGACTAGTTAGAGGGTGCTACTAAACTAGTTTCACACTTTCAGCTGTAGATGCATTATAAGAGTGACAATTCATCTCGTTAATCGGTAAGAGTAGCCGCTTCGGGTGGTGGGTGCTGTCGACACAGGAACTTAAGGAGAGCTATACCTATTTCACTGATTTGGCTGTTTGTGATTGATCTAGTCCAATGTGTCCTAGAGGACAAGCAAACACAAAACACAAAGAATTTGTACATAAGTATCTTAAACAAGGCCTGGGGGTTTGAATCCATGACCTTCGGATTGCGAGTCGAGTACCCTAACAACCAAACTCATCCCTTCAGCCGTGGGGGCATTATAATGTTATTGCAATCCCACTATTTGTTATTAAAACAGTAGCCCAGAAGTTGGTGGTGGGTGATGATGACTTGCTGCTTTCCCTCTAGTCTATCACTGTTAAATTAGAGACGGCTGCGCAGATAGCTCTCATGGAGTTTTGCACGAAATTCAAACCAAATTAAACCAAACCTTAGATAACGAGCATTCAGTGTTATTAATTCTTACCATTAGCGGTCTGATTTGTAAATTTTTCTTTTCTTTTTTACGTTAAAATGCCTTGAAACTGACAACTTTTTTCTTATATTTACTGATTTCATTTTGTAGAAAAAGACATTACTTAAAATTTTATTCTAAATAGTCTATATGAAAAACTCATCACAAAGGTTTACCACGGGGGAATCAAACCCTGGATTTTAGCGTTGTATGCTTATAAACTTATCCCAAACAGCGAACTAAATATGATATGTTAATGATATGTTAATGATAACGTAATGATATGTTAGTTTCAAAGTTATAAGTTTCTAATAAGTTTCTAATTATTAACAAATATATATGTATGATATATATATATATGATTTATTCAAGGAAACTAAATTATTATATTCTGTTGCGTTTATTATTGTATATGCTCACCAACGGAACATTTTGTTAATAAATAACATTCAAAATAAATTCTTTATTTGTTGCCAAAATAATAAACAAACAACAAGTGGTTAAAGGTTAATTCATTTATTCAGTTGCACAACTAGACAAATAGGGTCTATTTTGAAATCATTTGTCTCATATACATCCGGGCCGACTGTGGCTGATTAGTTAGCGTCTCAGACTGTGGCCCCCCAGTGGCACAGCGGTATATCTGCGGACTTACAACGCTAGAAACTGGGTTTCGATACCCATGGTGGGCAGAGCACAGATAGCCCATTGTGCAGCTTTGTGCATAACTTCAAACAAACAAACAAACTCAGACTGTGGATCTAAAGTTCCGTGATTAGAGCCACCTTACCGTCAGACAAATAATCGCGCTTCGCACTTTGGGGCCGTGGATGCGTTATAAGAGGGACGGTCAAATCCCACTCTTCAATCTGACGAGAGTAGCTCAAGAGTCGACGCTGGGTGGTGTTATTTAACTGTCTTCCCTCTTAGAAACAGATACCCCCCCCCCAACAATAGTTTTGCGAGAAGTTCAGCAGACAAACAAAATAACTATTCCACTCATATCTCAAACGTTTATATTACATGTCAGTTAACTTAGTATAGTTGAAGTCCATACGTGGTTATTATATTACATATCAGTTAACCTAGTATAGTTGAAGTCCGTACGTGGTTATTATATTACATGTCAGTTAACCTAGTATAGTTGAAGTCCATACGTGGTTATTATATTACATGTCAGTTAACCTAGTATGGTTGAAGTCCGTACGTGGTTATTATATTACATGTCAGTTAACCTAGTATGGTTGAAGTCCGTACGTGGTTATTATATTACATGTCAGTTAACCTATGAAGATGAAATTTGACGTGCTTCAACCAAGTTTCTATTAGTTGGGATCGGATCCACATTCAATTCTATTCAGCAGATTATATTCCAATCTATAAACTTGTTGGACAAATTGAGGATGATTTAGTTTTCCAAAACTACGCGTCCCTAATAAAATTCTTATTAATCAAAATTATAAATATGTATGTTGTAAACTGCCTTATATTCATATCTTTCTGTCTGTTGTAGATGGTCGTATTTTCTTTTATGTATGAAATGATAGAAAGTAGCTAGACCAACTGGGAACTACTTTCCATAAATCAATTGGTGAATGACGTTCATAGCTCTACGAAGATATCCCATGGGTGATTTATGACGCTCTAATTTGTGTGCAAAGGATAGGACGGATAGTAGCACAAGTTTAAAACGAATTAAAATCTTATCAACACCGAGAAAAGTGGTGACGATATGAGATTTGTCTGTTTTGAAGTGGCTCTGTTTTCGTGAGGACTTGTGATAGCTATTCCCCTGAGTATTTCAACCGAAGTGGAAAACGCTGTTCCAAATATTTCATAAATAGCCTAAATACATGAAGTTGACGAAAACAGAGCTTACACCGAACGCAAAACTACAAAATAATTAATTTTAAGCATCTCAATGATTTAAGTCCGAAGGGAACAGAACATTTGTGTACTATACATAATGGTCTTATTCTGTTTTTATAGATTACTAAACAACCTAGTTAATGTAGCCTGTTTATTTGTTAAATAAAACACGAAAAACAATGCTTCACACTTGTTTTTCGGACTGACACGCAGAAAAAACAAATATTTCAAAAATTCATATGTGCATAACATTCAAATTGATAAACTTATTCATCAGTACTTGTCGACATTCTCTTTCCATTGAACTTAACAAGATTATTCAGCTGACTTGAAGCTTACGAATCCGTATCATCTTTAATATGGAAATTGGTTTACTAAATAAACGCCTACAGCGCACGAACTGTGAGCTTATGTTACCTAGCTTCTGTTTTATCTACTTTATTTTTCGTAGACTTGATCAGTGATATTATAGAAATAGATTTTGAATATTCTAATTATCTTGATGATGTTCAACCGGTATGAATTCAGTTAATCGAGTTATATAACAAAATAAAAACTTTTGGAAGTTATGTAAACAAGATCAACCAAAAAACTTTTACTGCGTATTTTTATGTTAATAAACAAAAAAGTTGTAGTCTATGATACGTTGTATTCTTTTCGAAGACATTTTAAATGAATAGAACTGGAAATATATCTCGTTCAAGCATTTAAATTGCTCACTTAGATGTTAAATTCGTATTGAATGTTTTTTGTGCTTAGTCTTTGCCTTACTTCCTTGAAATATTTGCTTGTTTAAGCACAAAGATGCACACAACAGGAATCGAACTTCAAACTTTAGATTTATAAGCCATCAAGCTCACCTTTAAACGAATTTTCGTTATTGGTTTTTTTTTCGTTGTTTGCAGTTGGACTCACCTCTTACGCTCCATTGAAAACGAGCACCTAGATCAAAACTAACCCTTTGTAACAGTTTTTTCCAAGTAACAATTAGGCTTTCATCTTGTTTTAAGAAGTTTTGATCATTTAATTGGTTTACAGCCAAATTTACAGTCAAATGAATATACAACGATTATCAAAACTTGCATCACCCTAGAATTATCTAATGCTGCTTCATAAATTCAAATGAAACCCGCTAAATAAACGTTTAAAAAATGTATGGACCTTTCAGTGCCTTATTGAGTCCGTATCCAAGGGTATTAAAGAAGTCTTGAAAAATCATGGAATGCACTGAAAATACTAAGTACTACTAATACGCCTTCCGGTAGATTATTGCCATATAATTTTGTAATTTCTTTGATTAAATAATGTTGTATTCTTTTAGCTTCTTTTTCTCTTTCTGTCCATTGAGAAACTTAAAGTAAACATAGTAAAAACACATCGGAAAACGGCTGCAAAAAAGTGTTAGTGATTTTGATAAAAAGTACAAATTGAAAAAACAACAACAATATTAGTTGTCGCTAGCTTTTTCAAGAGATAAATCGAGCTGGGTGTGACCTAGTATTCACTGTAACCGTATCGTGATCCATAGAATCCATAACTTGCCTCCCGTTGCTGAAAAACGTGCTCCGTACTTTGGTTTGTTTGTTTGAAGTTAAGCACAAAGCTACACCATGGGCTATCTGTACTCTGCCCACCACGGGTACCGAAATCTGGTTTCTAACGTTGTGAGTTCACAGACGTACCGCTGTGCCACTGGGGGGGGGGGGCGTACTTTGGAGCTGTGGGTGGACTACAGGAACGACGATTACATTCCATTGTTCTGCCAGATAAGAGTAGTCAAGAGCTAAGGGCAGTCACTGTTCACTAGTTGCCTTCCCTCTGGTCTGCCTTTTTAAAATTTTGGGTGCTTTTTAAGAGACAAAACTGATAGGAGATTTTGTTTTACTATGTTTAATTTATTCTTTTCTGTATATATCATCAGAATGAAAAATAAGCAATCTTATTATCTCAGCTAGAACGTATCTTCTTATATCTAAGACAGCTAATAATAATAAAAAAACTAATTAGTTTGTAAGTAGAAACTCTGTATAAAAGTTTAGATCTGCGCATTAAAACACATATAACCCTACATATTTGGGTGAAAATCTTGGAGGAAAACAATTATACTTCCAATTTTTAATTTTTTTTCAGTCACCTAAATACGTATTTTGTTCAGTTCTACAATGTACGCTTAGGGAATCTGTCTCAAGACATGAATATTTAGTATTCTAAAACTACTGATAGGTTCTCAGTTTAATAATTCAAACAACATACTTCGAATTTCTGGAAGTATAAGTTCCATAAGTTTAACTATGTTCTTTAGAAAAATAATCTAATTCGCATATCGTTTACAATACTTATATAAAAATATATTGCCATGTTTTCTCAGCATGGCTGATCACAGTGTAGGTTGATCGAAACAAAAGCTTTTAGGCATCTGAAAAGGTTAACATAAGGTTTTCTATAAATGTACATCTATTCAAAAACGTATGAGCTAAAAAAATAACAACAGGAATTCTGTTTAGCTCAAATAATAATTGGTATCTCATAAACATATCAAAATAAAGAAACTTGGCATTATTTATATGCAGTGTTTTATTCGCGTAGTGTTAAACTTAATTTAAATTCAGCTTAGTTCATAATTCGCCATCACATTTTGTTCAGTGTAATTCAGTGATGATTCTTACGTGAAGTAGGCGCAAAAAATTGATACAAATTTATGGCTCTCGTTTTTTTTTCTTTTATTTTCGCTCAAGTGGTTATGGATATCATTCACGTATTTTTGTGGGTTCCATAAACCCAAGACACTTTAACACTATAATGTTTATTCTTTAAGTAGACCTTCAAAGAACAGCGACTCATAGAGGAAAGCAGTATGCAGATTAGGATGCTGCTAATATTGCACATAATATCAAGTAGATGATATTGGATTGAAAGTGTATTCCGTTAAGTACGAAAACTTATGAGCAAGACCTGGAAGCATCAATAACACCTGCTATGCCAAAGAAAAAAGTAGTTAGCTGCTTCAGCTAAGTAGATGCAGATTGAATTTATTGCTTCACACTACTAGCTCAGGCTATATATATATTGTAAAATTTGTGAGAGATGAAGTAAGAGCCCGCTGGCTGTGGTCGCTAGGTGCTCACGTTGCAAGCGCTCAGCCCAGTGTTTACTTGGTGTACAGTAATTTTGGAATTGCTTCCCTTAGTAGCGAATAATGCAAAATATAGGCAATTTTAGAGTCACTTTCAAGCAGATTTTATATTTTTCACAATTAAAATTTTCAAAAATGTTCACATTTAACTTTAAATTCATACCACTAGGAAAAATAAAACATGAACCATTCTTTTTTATCACTGAACAAAGATTTGGGATGTTGAAAATTTAGAAACTTTCTGGAAACTTTCAAATAGTTCTAGAATCAAAAGTAGGCAAAACTAGTGAATAAAATTTTGTAGACCTCTTTTAGAGGTGCATAACGTTCAGGTTAAAGCAAAGTATTTGTCATTTCTAATTCTGGTGAAAAGTAATAAACAGCAATCAAATATTAAGTATAAGGAGCAAACTGTGTAAACAGAAAAGACCACAGTAGTTTATTTTTCTTCTCTTCCTTTTTTATTTTGGCTACAAATTTACTGTTTTATTTGATTCAAGTGCTGTAGTAGCATTTTCTCCACAATTCGTAGTTTCCTTGCAGTTTGTCACTGCTTTCTTTATCGTTATAAACACACGGAATTAAACAGAAAAGTTGATAAGACCATTTCAAAAACACATGTGACATGAAGTTACATGAAAAAAACATCAAAAATCGTTATACCAATATGCGATGTACAAGTTTTCTTACCATTAAGTACAAGTTTAGTTCAAAATGATGAAATATTAGCTACCCCCTCTTAATATTAAATCAGTCGATAAGATGTTGTAGTCTCCCATGTTTGTTTAAAAGAATCGACTAAACGAGTCAAAAGACGAAAAAACCGTCCATCCCGTCGATTTTGCTTTAAAATTTTGACCAAAAAGACCAAACCTAATGACAAGAAAACTCTCATCCGTTTTTGCTTAAAACATTCGACCTTATAGATTAAAGAACAAGAAAGTTATCCCGCAGTTTTTGTCCACAACAGTCCACCGAACGAGCTCGAGGACAAGAAAGTGCCTGATGTTATCATTCTTCAGATGCGCGAAAAGCACGTGTATATTTTCTTAATTAGATATATACTTCTTTATAAAGCTTGATCCTGCTATATTACCTGAAATCTGTGTTACAAATCGGAATGGACTGAAGCACAAGATATACGGATGTATTAATTCTTGTGAGGTATTTTCTTTCATACAAACAAACCATGAATAGAAACACTAACATTAGTCGTATCGTAATTCATTGTTGTTGACATTCAGTTTAAGTGCTTAACTTAAGATATTCAGAATAATGATGTCAAAGTTCAACATTTAATATACATAACTTGTTTTCTGATTCTATCATAATGTACCTCCTCGTAACAGTACAGCTTTCACATAAAACTTCTGTTTCTATCGCACTAGGGGGTTGTCACCTCATTATTATCTGTAAGTGTTTTTTCACCACCCTTACCTCATGCTTTAATCATTACAGTGCCTCTCTTGAAAATTTATTAATAGTGATTCATAAAATTCAGCTAAAGTTCTCAGAACTAAATCTTTTTGTTTTATTGACTTCCATTTATAATTATCACGTCCCTTATCATATCATTTGATTTTCCCCGTAATCACTTCTAAGTCCTTCCAATCATCTGTTCTTCCTGTTTTTCAATAGCTTCCCATGAAGGTCGTTTGGTCGAAATGTTAACCATTATTGACCATATATTTCTTCCCTTTTAGCAATCTGAATCATTTTTCATGACACTAACAATATTTTCTTCTAGTTTTGTCAATGATGTCAAAATTTCTTTTTCTTCTGATTTTTTCTATCACATACTAAGACCATCACCGAGATGTTACTCGGTTCGTTTGATCTCCCATGACATTACTTTTTGTAGAAGTTTCTTTTGATTTTAAAACAAATACACAATAAAAGCTTCTGTTATTTCCCATATAGTGTGATAGTTTTGAGTTGTTATTTGGTATAATAAAAGATAAAATGAAACAAGTACTTTACCTACCACTTTTCCTTATAGTGTAAACGAACAACTAATGTTAGTGAGCTCTCCAAAATTCTGTTGTTATTATCCCCGTCGTAAAACCTTCAGGGGAAATAAGTCACTTATTTTTTATTTATTTTTTTTGCAAGAAGAAGGCTAAGTATTGCCAATCAAATTGGACGTTTCTTGGTAATAGAAGTATATCATATCTTTTGTGATGAAGACCTTCTGTTAGGAATGTATGACGACAATCAAAACTACAAATCAGATTAGCCTTTGTATTAAACCTTTATGTAAGATCTTCTATTACGAGTATCATAGTCACATTTACGAACTTCATATGTAACCTATAAAAAAAGCCAGTGTGTGTCACGTCACGCTTGATTTATCGAAATAAGAGGAGTCATAAAACCAAAATGCACTTATCTAGATAGAATAGTTCCATTACTGTCTGCCCATTACGATTTTACTGACGGGGTGCAAGGGAGGCGTGAAACCTTATAATTGTAATGAGTGTTGGTATAATAAACCTAAAGTAAAGACGTAGTGTAGGGTCACCTAGCCTAGAGCCAGGTGCATATATATTTATAATGAAAATAAAAATATCGATTCAATGTTAAACTTCAATTGTTTCTGAATCAAGTTATTTTCTGTTATATCACCAACGTTTTTAATATTAAAAAACAAATCCCTTTAATAAACGGAGGCTCTAAATTAAGAAATCAACAAATATTTTCCAGTTTTGTTGTCTATACATTTTATTTTATACTTTCAGTACATAGACCAACAACAATATTAGGTTATACTTTTGTTGCTAAGCAACATGACATAAAAGTCATTGTTGGAACGTAGTGTTACCAAAACGCACTGGCTTTTCTATATATTATAAGATGTTAATCTAACTGATTTTTACCAATAATTACTCTATGAATATGCCATGAATTCATTTCATGAATGATCTTAATTTTGATTGGCTCACAAAGGAAATTACCGACGTTTGATTGCCTCGACTCTACTTTTCTGCCTCTTTGTTGGTCAAGTTTAATTTCGCAAAATTTATTTATTTCAGTTAGCTATGAAATATGAGGTTAGGGTATACTATGGGGTGGTAGTCCTTGCCCCGTCATTTTTGACGGGCTATTCGCTAGTTTTATTAGAAACGACAACTCGGTCTCCATGAAAGAATCCAGAAAAGGTAACAACTGCAATATTTCCAAACTAACTAAAGTTTTATTAGAAACGGCAACTCGCTCTCCATGAAAGAATCCAGAAAAGGTAACAACTGCAATATTTCCAAACTAACTAAAGTTTTATTAGAAACGGCAACTCGCTCTCCATGAAAGAATCCAGGAAAAGTAACAACTGCAATATTTCCAAACTAATTAACGATCTCGGAAGTATTATTCATTTAGAATAGTGCATCATTCTGCTCCAGTGGATTGTAAACATTCAATATATGATATGAATGTGTCTTTTCAGTAAGCCAGATTCAACCTACAAGTAATTAATAGTTAAAATATATTAAACTTGACTTATCATGGTACACAAACATTGAAACGTCTGTATTCAGTCACGCTGTTTGTCAAATACATGAACTAAAAATGCAACTTCCGTAAATAATAGTCTCTCCTTGGAAAAACGGAAAAGAATGATATTATGGGCAAATTAAGTTTCACTTAAACTTAATGTAGTTATACTTCACTTTAGTTGGGATTCATTTTGTGATTACTAATCTAAAAAAATATACAAGTTTGATTCCTTTTATTATGAATGATATCCCAAAATTCGTATCAAGGCATTTAGCGTTTAAAAAAATTGAAATAATTTCAAATTATATTGTTAGTAAATCAGTATATATATATATAATTAGATATTTAATTAAGTGCTTAGAAGTAAGGATAATATTACTGCAGTAGAGTATTACATATATAAATTATTGCAAGTTTGTCTTCTTTGTTTGGTAAAATATTTATAAGTTATCTCTTACCACGAGCTTTCAAACAAGTTGTTTACCGCAACGCATGAAAACATCTTTACGTACGTTTCTGACAAATATTTTTACTTACATGGAATGGTTACCATAGACATAAAACAAAAGCTCTTATCTTACAATTCTTGGAACTGTGTTGTCTACATGCGTTTCAAACCCAGAAGCGCCATAAAGTCAGTGCAAGTATTGTTTTTAAAACTACATAATTAAGCAAACATTTTATCAAAAAAGATCTGTTTGCTTCATTGTCGATGTTCGTGTAAAGCTACTTGAGAGCTATCTGCATTAGCCGTCCCTAATTTAGAAGTGAATAGGCTAGATAGTAGGCAGCTAGTCAACACCACCCCAGCCAACTCCTGCGATACTCTTTACCAATGAAAAATGGGATTGATCGTCACTTTATGACGCCCCAACGGTTGAAAGGGCGACCATGTTCGGTGACGGGATTCGAACTCGCGACCCTAACCATCAGGCCATGTTTGGCCTCAGAAAGTAAAAACATTCTTGCTAATTGTTTCCCACGTATATTTTTAACCCCCGCAGTTGTCTTATAGACGTTTGATTAAAAAAGCGAAAGCGATTGTCCAAACCTATTAACATGTCCTTGATTATTTTCACGTGCAGACATGTTTGTATGTTTTATTATAACAAAGTCACAGCAGGCTGTGTCCACGAATCGAACGCCTGATTTTAACGTTGTAAATCGGGAGACTTACCGCTGTACCACCAGGAGACATGCAGACATTCTATGAACAAAAGAATGTATATTGTAAATCTCAAATATCGTCATTTCTTCTGGAAAGCCCCCTGGTGGCTCAGCGGTAAGTCTAAGGGCTTATAACATTAAACGTCAGATCAAAATACAGATAGTCCATTTTGTAGCTTTGTTCTTATCAACAAAGAGACAATGTTTCTGGAAACACCTTTTTTTTTCTGTAAATTACTGGATCACTCAGAAACATTACGGAATTCTTTTTTCAGTAGGATTTTCCTACTGTGTTTTGCTCACCAAATCCATTAAACTTTTTGCGGGATATTTAACAAATTTATTGCTGTTAATTAGGGATTTAATAGAGTTACATAATACATGCTGAACCAAGCCCTAAGTGCTTCTCATTTCTAAACATCATACATAAGAATCTTACAGGCCAAACAGTGCTAGGCTAACTGAATCCTAGACACAAACGTAGCTCTATTTTAAAAGGGTTTTTAATGTAAACGTAGGATTATGCGTGTGTGTGTATATGACTGCTAAGTGGAACTGTATTGTGAACACGGACTATTAGTGCGACCATACATAAGTGAAGCTAGTAAAAATATATAAGTTAATCTTACAACATGAATTGGAGGTAGCAAGAAAAGGGTATGCTAATTAAAAATACGGACAATGGACAAAATTTAACATACTGTGAGTAATGAAACATCAAAGTAACAAGAGTTTGGATTCAGTAACAGTGAAAACAAAATAACAATTCCAGAGAAGGAGGAAGAGGTCTACGCTGAACCTCCCTGCAAAAGATGGACCGAATCCCGATGAAGAAGAAGGGATTTAAAAGTTTTACAGACTACTACGCCCTTTTAAAAGTTTTCACGCCCATATTGTAATTTCTTAGAAACTGTTTAAGGTAACCACTATAGAATAACTGTTTAAGGTAACCACTATAGAATAACTGTAAGGTAACCACTACAGAATAACTGTTTATGGTAACCACTATAGAATAACTGTTTAAGGTAACCACTATAGAATAACTGTAAGAAACCACTATAGAATAACTGTTTATGGTAACCACTATAGAATAACTGTTTAAGGTAACCACTATAGAATAACTGTTTAAGGTAACCACTATAGAATAACTGTTTATGGTAACTACTATAGAATAACTGTTTAAGGTAACCACTACAAAATAACTGTTTATGGTAACCACTATAGAATAATTGTTTAAGGTAACCACTATAGAATAACTGTTTATGGTAACCACTATAGAATAACTGTTTAAGGTAACCACTATAGAATAACTGTTTAAGGTAACCACTATAGAATAACTGTAAGGTAACCACTATAAAATACTGACCACCTCTCGATTTACCTCCCGTTAATTTAAGTTCTTATTATCGTTAGTACAATCTTTTCTTTCCTATTATTATCCCCCTCCCCCGCTGGGTCAGCAGTAGATTTACGAACACACAAGCTAAAATTTTGGGTTCGGTTCTCTGCGGCGGATAGAGCACAGATAGTCTATTGTGTTGTTTTATACTAAAAGAACAACGCCAAGTCCACATATTTGCAAACATTTACACAATTTTAACATCCCAGTGTACTTACAACGCTAAAATCTGGGGCTCGATTACCCATTGTGGATACATCTAAGATAGCCTATTATATAGGTTTGCGCTAAAACAAACCTAACAACCAACCTATTATTACTGTCGATAAATGTTTTCGAACCTTGCACGTTTACTAAGGAGTTAACCTTATTTATCCATTCCTGTTGCCCGTTTCATGTATTTTGACAGAAATAATTTAAGGTCGGATTAGTTGTGTTAGACAATTTCTTAATATGTTTAACACATTTGTCTTGGGTTATATTTTCAGTAGATTATAAATATACTTGCTATATTGTACGATCCAATTATTCATTTAATTTCTTGCCCACCGGTGATTTAGCCGTAAGTTGGGCTTATAACGCTAAAAACTTGGTTTCGATACCTGTGGTGAGCACGGCATTGATAGCCCGTTTTGTGGCTTTGTGCTTAATAACAAAGAAACTTAAACGTTTTAACTTATTATTTTGTATTTTCAAAAACCTTAATTTTTTGCTCTATAGCTAAAAAGTAACGTGTAGTAGTAATTTATTTCAGATATTGAAGCAACCAACTTGTGTTTATGTGTTCCATAAATAATATATACTGAATTATTTCTTTAATGTCACTTTCATTTTCAGTATTAGTTAGGATGTATAATATATCTAGTTTATTATGGTTTTATTATTACAGAGCTTTTCTAGCCTATTAGATATATTAGGACTAACCTAAGTCTCTTAAGCTGACTGAAAATCGTGAGATACTGTTGGGTTTATGGCCAAAAATGTCGCTAACAGCGAAGGCATCCAACTGATGGTACAATGCATTCTAGTCTTTATAAATAAGGACGCAGGAACAGTATATTTAATTTAGCTATACTCATTACCGGAATGATTTTTAGTTCTGGTCTAAGTAGATCGTAAATTAATGTCAGTAATTAACAAATCAGGTATTCTATTAAATTTCTTCCTCCTACACAAGTTTGACTTAGTTCACCGATCACTCACCTCTGCAAGTATGGCTAATGAACCCACTTGAAGATAGCTTATCGTTATGGATGTAAATGAGACTGGTTTCTACACAGAGCTTTTAGAACAGTAGGAAAACGTCTTCATGGTCTGTGAACATAATTAACATCATCAGAGTGTAAAACAAATATCACACGATTCCAATGTGTTCCTAATCATTAGGTGTTCTAAAAAAATATTGCTCTTTGTTCTAGCTGCTTGTGAATTTGTAGTAAATAAATACTTCAACTATACATATATAGTATTTTTAACATATGCTTTACTTTTACAACAGATTTAAACAGATGACAAGCAAATATGAATTGTATTTTTTTTCAAAGAAGTATGATATACTCAGAATGTATTCATAACAATTTCTTCATCTTCGCACTATCCCCCATTTACTCTCCGTCTCTCTTTCTCTCGTGCCGTTTTATTTGTCCAGCAAGTAATCTATTTAACCGAAACAGAATTTCTTGCATATAAAACTCCATCCAGTTAGTCTAAAGGCCGATTTGAAATAAGAAATGTTTTTCACAGAAGAGTTGCAACCCTTTCATGGAAACGCTTTACCAACTACTCCGCTACATCTACAGAAGTGTTGCTAGAAATTATTAAAAAGTCCTAATCTCCACAACATATTAAAACCTCTCAATCCATTAGAACATTACAAACACGATGAAACGCTTTGACGTCGTTATTACTGTTTGTGTTTCGCTGCCTTCAGTATGAAGCCTTAGAGAGCAGCTAATACTGATATTTTTAAAAACAAAGATTCGTCATGAAATTCAAAAGATAAAATTGTTTTAACAGTATACTTGTCAATGAAACCAGAGTTGGAGTATTAGATATCCCGAAAGCTTTGTTTGGGAATTAACCCACCAAACAATGTCTCCCTGACTCACAGACTGGGTGTTAATAGGGTCTTTGACCAAATTTATGAAAAGATGGACAATTTTTCAGGTAAGTAAGTTTACAAGGCCTCATCTATGATAAACGTATTGAAAGGAAAATATTATTCAGAGTAGGTTTGACATAGATATATGCCAACACACCGTAAGATTCCGAATCTCAAATGTTAACAATTTTTTAGTTATTGAAGTCTGCATGGTTTGTGGAAAAGTAAAAATATATTGTCGATTATGTTTGTTTGTTTGTTTTGAATTTCGCGCAAAGCTACACGAGGGCTATCTGCGCTAGCCGTCCCTAATTTAGCAGTGTAAGACTAGAGGGAAGGCAGGTAGTCATCACC
>NW_013665887.1:401461-403249 GCF_000517525.1 Limulus polyphemus
GGGCGAGCATGTTTGGTGTGACGGGATTCGAACCCGCGACCTCAGTATGCGAGTCGAGCGCCGTAACCACCTGGCCATGCCGGGCCTATCGATTATGACCAAAAATTTCGTTAACAGCGTGGGTACCCAAATGATGAAACCATAATGTTTATAAGTAAAAATGTAACAAAAGCGTGTTTAATTAGCTATACTGATTGTTGGGTTGATTGTTTATTACATAGATTGCTCTGATCGGAAGTTAATATTAATTATTTACATTTAGACCTTTATATCCAAAAATGAGCCGAGCGTGGCCAATTAGTTAGCTTGCCAGATTGTGAATCTGAGGTTTCCGTGGTTCGTCCACATCACCACCAAACAAAAAATGGGGCCGTGGGTGCGATATAAGAGTGACGGTCAAATCTCACTATTCGGTTTGACAAGAATATCCCAAGAGTTAGCAGTTAGTTGATTAGCTACCTTACCTTTATCCTACTACTTCAAGATAAGGAACAGATAGCCTTCGGGTAATTTTACACGAAACTCAACCAACCAACCAATCAAACAAACACTTCAAAATAAACATCTTACTCCATCAATGATGCTGAATGATTGTTATTGGCTGATATGAACTACTCAGGCTTTAGTTATATTCATAGTTCTAATTAATACCTGTAAAACGTAAAGTCTTTCAAGCAAGTTGTCCCCCGGTGGAACAGCGGTAAGTCTAAAGACTTACAGCGCTAAAATTCGGGGTTCGGTTCTCCGCGGTGGACACAGCAGACAGCCCAGTGTGGCTTTGCTCTAAAAGAAATATACGAATCAAGTTTCATTTGTTTATGTTTAGTTTGATAATTAGAAATACAATGAAGCCAGTAAGCCAAATTATACGAAAAAAATCCAATGTATAGGACGTACATATAAATATTTCTAGGGAAAATTTTTTTTGTTTTTTAAATGAATCCGCCCAACAAAGTAAAAATAACAGGTATCGCTCCTGAATCAAGGCTCCTCGTCAGTAGTAAAAGTAGCAAAACTTATTCTTTTCTGAGAATGGGGTTTACATCAAACCGCAGAAATACGAGTATTACCATTCTGTAAACAAAGTTTATTGGATAGCGATTTTCTCTAATATTAGAGTTGTGTTAGGATTTGTTTGTTTGTTTTTAATTATGCACAAAGCTACACAAGGGCTATCTGTGCTCTGCCCACCACGGGTATCGAAACCCGGTTTCTAGCGTTGTAAGTCCGCAGACATACCGCTGTGCCACTGGAGGGCTTGTGTTAGGAAACGTGCTTCCAGACTTAATAACACTATGACAGACCGGTTACTTGAATGTGTAGTTCCCATTTTAAAACTTTTATTGTCATTCACATGGTCATATTTTTGGAGCTATATGAAATTAATTGTATTTCCCAAGGGCGCTTGAAATACGAGTACAGATTAATAAATTATTGCTTTTTTTTATTGAGTTGTTTGTTTAAGCGAGTTTAAGCGAAATATTACACAATGGAATATCAGTGCTATGCCCACCAAGGTATCAAAAACCAATTTTTAGCCTTCAAATTTACCACTGAGCCACTGAGAACATTCTTTTAATTGTACAAGAATATTAAAATATTATGAATTTTAAAACGAAGTAGAGATCCTGCTATAAAAAGTAATGAAACAAGAATTAAAACCACAATTTATAAAATTTAATCCTTACTTTGGCCTACAGATAAGTGTATAAAGCTGCCAAAGTAGGGATTAAATTTTATAAGTTTGTGATTGTGGTTTTAATTCTCATTTCATTACTTTTTATAGCA